>NW_017307712.1:240676-286426 GCF_000935625.1 Nanorana parkeri
AAAGGCAGTTTCCTCTTTAACCCCCCTCAGCAGCCCAATAAATCACAATGACCGGTTGCTCAGGGTGGGAGGAAGATTGGGGGAATTCTTCCCACTCTGGGGGAAGCTGACCAGCAACAAATACATTTTGGAGCTGATACTGCACGGCTACAAAATAGAGCTGACGGAGCGGCCCCCATCGAGGCTTCTGATTACTTCCCTGTCCAAAGACCGGAGGAGATCAGAGGCAATGACGGGGGCCCTTCAGGAGCTGTGGGACCAGGGAGTCATTATGAGAGTGCCGGCTTAAGTCTATTTATTTAATGTGGTTGATGTGTTTCCTGTTGCAGGCAGGCGGAGCCTATATCTCGATGGCTGTCCTGGAAGATTCCTGGAAACAGAGTTATCAGGTAATCAACTCATGTTTTCTCCACAATCACTTCTTTTACCCTCCATCGGTATCCAGTGTGACTTGTCAGCAAGTGGGGGGTTTGGCCACCCCTAGGCTGTCTTAGGCTTTTGTTTTGTGCCTAGCGTCCTGCAGGTGGCAATATTACCCTACGGTACATGATCCTAGATCTGTTCCCTGTGTCATTCAATGAATGCAGAGAAATGGATTTTACGATTAGTACAAAAGACCTATTTTTAATGAACTAAGCAATAGATATCTTTTAATTTAGTCAAGTGAGACTTTTAGTGGTTCTTGTGAAACACTTCACTTTCGGCTTCAAGAGAACTCCTAGTATTTTAATGCCTCCCAGTCCTTAGCCCCGCCCACCTGTCATTTTAACATTTGACTTCTCCTGCCAGTCCCCCCCTTCTTTGGCTTGAGAAAGATTGGCATCCAATACGATCTGTCACATTTTTTCCACTGTATTGCCTTCCTCTTGCACAACATCTCCCAGGTCCGAGGTGCAGCATCAGCCAGCCGCCACACTGTGCATAGCGTTTTTTTTTCCCCCCATCACGGCTCAGCCTGGCCAGCTTGCTCTGCCACCTTCACTGCTCTGACGAGAACCGCCTCCCATATCGCTCAGCTGCATTCAACTGCCTATCTGTCAGGACAAGTTCTTCATATCAATCAGCTAGGACAGACCATCAGAGAGCTGCTCCTAGCATCGCAGAACAGGACAACTTACAGCAATCTTGAGGACTCTTTCATATACAATCAAAGCAGTATATCTGCTTAAGGACACTGATCATCCCATCATCAAGTGAGTTTAATTTCAGTCAATATTGGACAGTTGCACATGATCAGAACACTCGTTACATTGTTATTGAAGTTTTCTCACCTGAGTCACTGTTTAGCAACACTTTTATTAATCCAGCTCCTATCATTAGCAATTGTGTTAGGTTGTAGCTAGGGATGTCCCGATAACACTTTTTCAGGACTGAGTACTTCCCCTCATGTACTCGCCGATACCAATTACCGATACTTTTTCTTAAAGGGACAGGTGACATTTAAAAAAAAACTAATACAGACTAATGATTTTAGGCCAATTTCTTTGATTATGAAGAACTTTTAAGACTGTTTTAGAACAATAAAACATTTGTATTTGCTTTCACACAGCTACAGTGAAACTCATGTTAGCAGGGGAGAATTGTAACTATTACTGCAGTGTACTGGAAGTGTGTACTATGGCTCATTTAACCTAGTACACACTTCCAGTACACTGCAGTAAAATAGTTACAATTCTACCCTGCTAACATGAATAGGTTAAATGATCTGTAGTACACCTACATGTTATGTACTATGGATCATGATTAAACCTATTTATGTTATCGGGGGAGAATTGTAAATCTATTGCTGTAGTGTACTGGAAGTGTGTGCTGTATATATGTACTACATATACATTACACACGTCCAGTACATTGTAGCAATAGATTTACAGCCAGCCCTGTCCCAGCTTCTCTCACTCACAGTTTGACTCCGATCCCTGTTGCCTCACGCTGTGCCTCTTGTAGTCGGCGCTGGGCAGGATGCTTTCACACAGCTACAGTGAAACTGCAAATCCAATCATGCATCTGCCTCTGGGATCATTTAACCTATTCATGTTAGCAGGGGAGAATTGTAACTATTACTGCAGTGTACTGGAAGTGTGTACTATGGCTCATTTAACCTAGTACACACTTCCAGTACACTGCAGTAAAATAGTTACAATTCTACCCTGCTAACATGAATAGGTTAAATGATCTGTAGTACACCTACATGTTATGTACTATGGATCATGATTAAACCTATTTATGTTATCGGGGGAGAATTGTAAATCTATTGCTGTAGTGTACTGGAAGTGTGTGCTGTATATATGTACTACATATACATTACACACGTCCAGTACATTGTAGCAATAGATTTACAGCCAGCCCTGTCCCAGCTTCTCTCACTCACAGTTTGACTCCGATCCCTGTTGCCTCACGCTGTGCCTCTTGTAGTCGGCGCTGGGCAGGATTGCTGCATCGCGTCTCGGTGCTCAGCTTGTGGGAGGCGCTCACAATTCTGCCCTGCTAACATGAATAGGTTAAATCATGATCCATAGTACTCGCCTGCATGAGTAAAGTACATATAGAGCACACACTGCAGACAATAGATTTACAATTATCCTCTGCTAAATCTGAGTGCGATCTCACATTTCACAAAGTCGGATAGAAGTGACCTTTCCCTAGTCACTTGTGCAATCTGCCCTTCAAAAGCTTATTTAAAGTGTAAAGGTGATACTAGGGGTCTTTTGGAGCCATAAAGAGTACCTGTCACTGCCAATATGCTATCACATGGGGGGCTTGTAAGCCCCCCTATGTAATAGCAATTAAAGTAAAAAAAATAAACATTTTTAAAAATATGAAAAGAAATAAATGTAAAAATAATTTTTACAAATGTTAAAGTCCCTCACCCCCCCACCCCCCCCCGTTAGCATGCACGTCTTCACGTAAACATGCGTAGGGTGCGCCTACGTATGAAAACGATTGCGCTACACATGGGTATCACCACGCATGCCAGAGTAAGAGCAATAATTTTAGGGCCAATATTTATGTGTATCTCTAAATTGATGACCCCTAGCAGCATTTAAAGTGTCTTCTATGGACTTTTTGGGGTACTGAATTTTGTCGCAGTTTTGCGGACGCACACAGTTTTTAACCTGGGTGTGTTGGGTATCTATTTACTCGTTGTAACCTCATCTTTTATATTTAATTTAAAAAATGAGTATTTTATTGTGTTTTGGGATATTTAAGTGCATTTTTCACTAAATTTTGGGGTTTTATAATAAGTTGCGCTAATATCGTACAACATAAAAATTTGCAACTACCACCATTTTATTTTATATGGGATTGGCTTTCAGAAAATATATAATGTTTGAGGGTTTGAAGTAATTTTCAGGCCGAAAATGTGGATTATAACATGGATGCAAAAAATTAAGAAAAAAAAAGGCCTCGGTCATGAAGGGGTTAAAAGGTCTTGTTTCTATTTATGGCTGACTGTATGTGCATGAAGGCAACTGTATTTGCTCAATTAAAAGTTTAGCTCTAGTTTTGCAGTGCCTTAGAATGATGGTGCTTAACTACTTCCATTGCAAGTTTGCTGACTAGAAATATGTACACCCTTTTTGGCTGATATCTCAAATGTAGGGACTTGAATGAGGCTTAGGTAAATACAAGAGCTTCCTCTAGTGGTTGACCTACAAATCTCTATAGTTAATAAAATTATACATCAACAAGCCTATAAAAATGTGAAAGCTATATAAAATGTACTTGTAGGCTATGTTCCGGTGCCTTTTTTGGGGAGGTTTAGCTTAAAATGGCTTTTTAAGTGTTGCCCAGTGAGTTTGCATGCATTTTCATGCATTTATGATGCGCTTACATGCATTTTGGTGCGTTCCAGAGAAGAAAATAATAGTGCATGCAGCACGGACTGTGCTGGTGTGAACAGAGCCCAGAAAAACGATAGGAATACATTAGGATGGATTTCAGGTGCAGACAGAAACTGTTCTGGTCCAGACATGGTGTGAACAAGCCCTTAAGTGAAACACTGCAATAATAAGTCAAATAATGTACTCATTGATATGCTACTATACTCTTCCTTCTATGTGCTTGCACAAATTGTGCAATCAGTTTAGATTAAAGCATGGGGCTATATGAACTTACGGCTTACACTATTAAACTTTTTTGTGTTAATCATACAGGGCATAGGCTGTAGGGCAGCCCCCATATAACCCCTCCCTATCGCAGCAATACTCAGTTTTTTTCCTAATTTCCTGAGGTGATGGACTTGCTCTAATGAAAGAAGTTTATGGCAACTTCTCTTTGGATTTCGTATGAGTTTGTTCTCCTATCAAGATTCTTGCTGCACTATATCCACTTTGACTGTTCACTTGCTGTTTCTTAGGTTGGTGCTCCTCAGCATTGAGCTTTGGTGACCATACCCTGGCGCTGCCGCTCGAAGACATAAGTCTGGCCTCTAATGTAATTTGGGGCTCTGAATCCTGCAAAGGCACTCACCATGGCACGTGCAATTCAAGTAGTTAGCTGCAGGTTGCTTTACAGGACCAGAACCGTGATCCACCACCCAGTAAAACCCTGTCCCTGAAGACCCCCTTAAAAAGGGGATATGTTCACCAAAAAAGGACAAACTCTGGGGACCCTGTTCCCCAGCTCCTGAGGAATGAAGGGTGTCCAGTTCCAGAAGATTTTACACTCCTGCCCTACATTACCATACAGAGCCATTTTACATGTGCATTTTGCAGTGCTGGATGCAGAGAGGCTGTGGCACTTTAAGACAGTGGTTGAGGCTGTCGCAACTCTACAGTTATGGCTGCAACACTTTTTTATTTGTGTGTCATCGGCAAGATGGCCTTGTTTGTTTTGCTACCTTTCGCCTGCAGTTGGGCACACTCTTGCACATTTGAGAAGCTCGGATGCCAACTTCTCGGCCACCTCATTATACCGCTTCTCCCGCATCTGTTGCACAGGCTTCAGTGATATGCTTGCTCTGTCAGCTCTGCTCCCTACTTGGGTACATCTTTGAAGGAAGCTCTGGGGACCTGCAGCCTTCAGCCTTGGTAACACAAGGCAGCGTAACCTCTTCTGCCTTACAGTCTATACTTGTAAATACCCCCTGATGGCCTCCCACTCTACATTATGGTGGACCACAGACACATGAGCAATGAGACTATGGGCATTGCCAGGGCACATGCTGCCAACATCTCAGGGGGTTCAAACAAGTTTCCCCTGAGGATCCTAGGCTGGTCTCTTTCTGAAAAGGTTTTTGGCTCCCCTAAGCATTTGGTCCAGCAATTTTTTTAAATTTTTATGGAAAGCCTATGGTAGATTCTGCGATTTCCTGCTTAGACAAGACACTGGCAGTTCCTGTTGATGATGTCTATAAGGTTTAAAACTCTGTTTAGGTCTTCCTTTGCTCAGATAGCTCTGGCCATGCAACCTGCTGTTGCCTCTATGACTGAGTGTCAGACCTTGGCATTCTAGACTAAACACATGTCCTGTGACCCTGGTTCTAGTCTAATAGATCCACCAGTCCTTCAGCAGCTAGAACTCCTACTCATAGCCTTATGCTACTGCTTGATTGAGTTGGTGGATATGTTATATCAGATGTCTCCATTGGGCCCCTATTCCATCCAGATGCACAGTATCTTGTGGCTCAGGTGTTGGTCTGTGGAGCTGGTGTGTAAGAAGCAACCTGGAGAGGAAACCTTTTGAGGGAGAACAGCTCTTTGGTGTATCCTTGGACTTCTTCATTAAGGAGATCACTGGGAGTAAGATTGCCTTCATGCCTAGTAAAAAGAAGACTAAAGTTTCCACAGGTAAGTCTGCTGCTTAGGGGACCCTCATCCCTCTTAAGCCTCCACTGCAAAATTCAATCCCAGAACCCAGGTCTGCCACAAGCACTGTACACCTAAGCTGACAAACTACAGTACAGACCAGAGTTCCGATTGTCGCCTCCTTATCACTTTATGCTGTCAAATTATTATTTACTTATTATTATACAGGATTTATATAGCGTCAACAGTTTGCTACTTTCCTCTCCATAAAGGTGGGAGGCTCTGATATTGCTCTGCAGCAGCTGCTTTCCTTGGGGGTCATTGTCCCAGTCCCAATCCGTGCACTCCTTACCGCTAATCCGTAATGATAGGTTGGGTGCGTCAGTAGTCGACTTGTGGCCACCGTCTGAATAGAGTATAGGAAATTATGGACACCGGCACTCCAAAGTAGAATAACGTCTTTTATTGACGTTTCATGCAACAAAACACTTATTGTTTATTTCCTATTGTCCCAGTCCCTTCACAGGAAAGGTTTAGAGGTTTTACTCAGCGCTTCTTGTGGTGGGGGCCTATCCATGGCTCCTCAAGTCTTCACAAAAAGTGTTTGCCCTTTCCTTGCTGTACTACACTCTCAGGGTGTCCACATACAGGCATTTGGATGGCCTTTTGTTGAACAATTTTGCTGTCTAAATCCTTTCTGCCAACATTCACACATTGCAGAGCTTTTTTTTCTATGGGGATATGTGGATGACCTCCTCCTGGGAGAACAGTTGGAACAGGACATATCAGCCAATATTCCTGAGACTGTTTAAACTCTTCAGAGATTCAACTGGATGCTGAACCTCCAGAGGTCAGCACTGGATACGGCACTAGATACAGCTCAGTCCAGGGCTCTACTCTGTAGGAGATTTCTCCAAGTCCAGACTCTACAGTCCACGAGCCGTCCAACTCTCCACCCTTGCATAGTTGCCTGGGCTTGATGGTGGGCTTCTTTCAGGCAGTTCATTTTGCCCAATTCCACTCTAGACCATTGCAACTCAATGTTCTGGTTGCATAAAACAAGAAGATGCATTTCCTGAAACATCTCTTCCATCTGGCACCCATGACCAGGTTATCCCTGGCTTAGTGGCTCTCATACCCAGCCCCACAGTCAGGGAAATTCTTCCTTCCTATGGTTTGGAAACACGACTTTCAGGGAAGGGGATTTGGTTGCCAAAAGAAGTTTGTGTTCCAATCAACTTGCTAGAATTACGTGCAATTTGTTGTTCCAATGCTTGTCTTCTTAACTGCAAGGTCATCTGATCTGGATTCAGTTGGACAATGCATGTAGCATACATCAATCATCAGGGAGGAACCAGAAGTCCTTCAGCTCAAAAAAAGACTGACTAGCTTCTGACTTGGGCAGAGAAGGCAGAACTCTTCTCTCAAGCTCTGGCTGCCATGCACATCCCAGGCAGGGGAAATTGAGAAGCAGGTTTCCTCAGTCTGCAACATCAGGAATCAGGGGTATGGTCCCTAAACCCAGAGGGTTTTCAGAAATGTTGGAGGTTGACCTCCTGGTTTCCAGATTCAAAGACAAACAGAACAAGTTTGCCTACAGGTCGGATCTAGATAGGAGGTATTCCAGTGATACTCACTACATGACTGAATCAGACAGATTTGTTTTCCCAAGGTCTGGAGCACCATTTGACCTTGAGTCTTGAATCTTTCCCTTAGCGGTACTTTTTCAGAGAGTGCTTGCCTCTCACCCCTTAGTAATGGCCTCTGCACAAGTTGTTGCTCACATTGATCCTCCTAGACATTTCCCAGTGTCTCCCTGGGATCTCAACCTGGTTCTGACGGTCCTTCAGAGGCTGACCTTTAAACCCATTAGGGATGTTTCCGTTTTTCCTTACTTGCAGGGTTGCCTTTCTCTTTGCCATTTTTTTGTGAGCTTGTTTTGTGGCCCAAGGCCTCTTTTTTTTCCCCCAAGATGGTTTCCTCCTTTGACCATAACCCGGCCATTTTTCTACCATCTCTATGATCTGCTCCTAAACATTCTACGGAGATTTTCCTTACTTTTCAGTCTGGATGTGGATCTCTCAGATACTGCTCTCATTCGACAGCCCAACAGCCTGCTCTGTTTCTCAGATTTGCAAGGCTGCAACTTGGTCTTCTGTTTAAACATTTGTTAAGCTTTACCAAGTGGATGTTTAGGTCTCTTCTAATGCCGGCTTTAGTCATAAGGTTCTTCAGGTGGTTCTGTAGGCTCCCTTGAGACCCTTCTTGACATGTTTTTTTTCCCCAATCATCTTCCAGTATAGATAGGCTCCACCAACTAAAACAGGAAACACATAATCCACAATTAAAATAAAAGTGGCCATCCTACCCAGGAAAAGTATGGTCAGTGTTTATTTTTTTCCTTCAAAGGCCTGCATGCTAGTTACAGGGGCCTCCTGGGTATTGCCTCCTGTTTACTTGGGTTCAGTGAATCTACATGAATGTAAAATCCAGCTTTGCCTAGTTAGTGGAGGCCCTCTCTCTCCTAGGAAATCCATGGACGAAGTAAGGGGTGAGTTTTCCCTGAGGTCTCTTCCCCCGGTGGGGTGAAGCAACCGGTCCCTGCAGTCTTGTGCCCCTAGTTGGGGTAGGCTCCTAGCGGCCGTGCTGGACCTCCTTGCCCATTCATTTGGGCTTATTTTTCTCTCCCCCCTCCTTCCTCTTTAGGGAGGAATCCCTGCTCAGGGGGCTGCACAGAGCATTTCTGCAGGGGTCACTGTAATTCTCTGGTCATCTTGGGTGCCACTATCCCACAGTCCCCCCTTTTTCCCTTCAGAAAGGGGGACCCCCCTCAACTCCCACTGCTTGGGACCTTGGGCACATAGGCTGCCTCAACACCCTCCGATTTTAAATCTGGCCCCCCTGTCTATAGGCTTACGTTTTTTGGTGAGGGTGAACATGGCGGCGGGAGGCTTTCCTCATGGAATGGTGTTGGAGAGGAAGTTCCGGGTGATGCACTTCCGGTCATGACGTAGTTCCTGCACGGACATTAATGCATTTCTGGAGGCGTGGAGGGACTGTATAAAAGCTTTCCAGGGCATCCCATTTGCACAGTCAGGGCCCAGTACTCGTGTTCGTTGCAAACGGAGGTCGTCGTTTTTAAAAAATTATTTCTATTTATTTTTTTTTATTTTTTTTCGTGGAGTCATCGTGGACAACGCTGAATGTCGTGATTGACGCTGGATTGCGTCAGTGGATACATTTTTTTTTTCTAAATAAAAAACTTGTCAAAAAACTGACTCTTTTTTTACAATTTTATTTAACACTTTAGTGAATGGGTAGGGGTACAAGTACCCCTTACTCATGCACAAGGGGGAGGCGCCGCATCTGGGTGCCCCTTTATTAAAGGCGTAACCTGATGTGGATAAGCCCCATGCCCGCACAACCACAAACAACACCCCAGGGCATGGGGACAAGGTGATTTTCCAGGAGCGACCCTGGAAGAGCACCCTCTTATTGCCGAGGGCATGTGGCCTGGTATCTCAGGGAGGGGGGAGCTTGCTCATCCCCCCCCCCTTCCTGCCCTCCCAGGCCTGTGCTCGGATCAAGGGTCTGGTATGGAATTTCGTTTTCCACCATTTTTGGGGGTGGGGTTCCGCTACGGAGTCAGTATTGCAGCCAGGTCTACGACACTGATTAATGCTTCCAGGAGGGCTGTTTGGCTAAAAACTGGTCAGGTGCCTTGCCATCCAAATCACGCCTCTGTGGGCTTCCTTTCAATGGTGACCTTCTTTTTGGGGCAGTATTACAGTTGGTCCTGGACCATTCCGCTGACAAAAATAAATATTTTCCAGTGCTCAGAAGGGCCCAACATAAATTGAATTTTCATGGCCAAACGTCTTGTAGCCAGAAAAAGAACAGTTGGTCTTTTAAAAAGAACTCAGAAAAAGGAGGGTTCCTGTTCAATCCGCCTTCCAACCCCAGTAGCAAGTCACAATGACAGGGACTTAAAAGTGGGAGGCAGACTAGGGAAATTCTAGGGAGTTTGAAGGTCCTTCCCCTGGAGATTTCTAGCCACCCCCCTCCCAACGTCCTCTCTAAAAGCAGAAGCTTTCCAATCTCTTCTGTCAGATTTATTGTTTCAGGATGTCATCAGTCTACTGCCCCCCAAGAGGATGGGAAGGATTTCTACTTCAATGTTTTACTAAGGCCAAAAACCGCAGGAAAATTTTTATGATCCTGAATCTAAAACACTTGAACAAGAGTGTATTGTACAAGAAATTCAGAATGGTGTCAATTTATTCATTAAGGGAACACCAAAGGTGTTCATGGCATCCCTCGACTTGAAGGATACATACCACCATGTCCATATAAGAGAATCCTCAAGGACGTTTCTGAGGTTCAAAATCAGGGGTCCCTGGGACACAGTTCATTTTTAGTTCAACGCTCTGCCCTTTGTTCTCTCTTCCGCTTCAAGAATCTTTTCAAAGATTGTAGTGGAAGCAATTGCCCCTCTGGCTTTAAGAGGGATTCAGATCATCCCCTATTTGGACAATCTTCTTTTGGTTGCAGAGTCAAAGGTAGTACTGAAAGAGACCCTGAACGCAGCTCTAACACACCTTCGAGATCTGGGTTGGATTATCAATCTAGAAAAGTCTTACCTAAATCCAGTACAAAGGCTTGTGTTCCTGGGGTACGTAGTAGATTTGATAGCTTCAAAGTTTTTTCTGACAGAACAAAAATCAAAAATTCAGATTTTGGAGGAAGAGGTGTTGAAACTTTTTCTGTCTCTCAAGGTCTCCTTAAGGGAGATCATGAGAGTGTTGGGTCTCATGACCACCTGCATTCCTGTGGTTTTATGGGCTCAACTGAGGTGAAGACCCCTCCAAAATGTACTTCTTTCAATTTGGTATGGGGATGCCTGGTGACATAGCTTCCTCTTCCAGTGAGGCACTCCCTCCTTTGGTGGCTGCAGAAGGAAAATCTGACAACAGGCAGACTCTGGTGTCAGCCAACTCAATTACATATCACCACAGATGCCAGTGCTCGGGGTTGGGGGGGCTCACTGTAATCAGGAAATAGTACAGGGGACATGGCCTCCGAGTTGGTCCAAGGCTTCACCCAACATGAGAGAGTTGCAAGCAGTAGCTCTCACCCTAAATGTTTTGGCCCTTCCATTCAGGGGCAACATGTTTACATCCTTTCAGACAATGCGACGACTGTCTCCTATATCAATAAACAAGGGGGGGTGCCACTTTGAATACCAATGCATGTGAGAGCACAAACCAAGAATAAAGAAGCAAATAACCAGCACTCAATAATGAAGATGAATATGTCCCTTTAATGGACAAGACGTCACAATGATCCAAAAAGCGAGGAAAGGACCCTTGAGGAAGGAACCCTGCACAACCCCGAAACGTCGGCTTTTTGGATCATTGTGACGTCTTGTCCATTAACCACTTGCCGTCCGCCCGTTGTAAAAAAACGGACGGACGGCACTGCTGCATCGGCACTGCTAGCGGGCACGCACGGGCTGAAAAGACCCGACAAATGCAAACACCCGTTACCGGGTGTTAAACATATAGACGATCGGCGGCTCCATAGCCCGCCGATCGTCTATATGTGCTCGTTTTTCGCCGCCGCCGGTTTTTTGGCCCCCCCCCCGACACCTCACCTGCAATCCTGGGATCCGCTGCCCCATCTGCAGCCCGGGACCGGCTCGGAGGGCGTCAAGAGGAAGAGGGAGAGAGATCAGCTCCTTGCTGTCTCACTCCGGGCTGTGAATGCAGAAGTGATGTGTATTACATCACTTCCGCATTCACCTGTCAGTCATCTGGCTGCTATAGCCAGAGAAGAGCACAAACCAAGACACATTCAAGGGCTAACATTGCAATTGGTGTGGCTTTTACCACTTTGGATCTCTTTAAGGTGTTTAGTGGTGATATTGCAAAAATGTCTGAGATATTTACGATTTCCTGCCTCACTTCATAGAGAGTTGCCCTGTCTGTGGAGTCAAGTCAAAGGACTACTCTTACAGGAGCAAGAGACAGGAAGCGTATGGCAAAATGGCGGAGTTGTGCCAGACTGTTTATGCAAAGGCCAACATCTCCTACGTGAAGAGCAAGATCGCAAATTTGCAAACACTCTTGAAAAAGGAGATGACCAAGGTGAAGTCCTCAATGAAGTCAGGAACAGCAGCAGAGTACATCTATTTTCCACGTCTGTGGTACTTTGGCAGTCTGCGATTCTTGGATGACGATGATGAGCCCCGCCAGTCCATCAACACCCTCCAACCATCCCCCAGTCCATCATTAGGTCTGTCATCATCACAGAGTGAAGAATGTTCTCAAGAACTCATTCCCGATTCTCATGTGAGGTGTTTGTGAACAAGCAATGTTTTATTACACAACCACAATATAAAGAAAGCATGGTGGAAATATATTTGACATACATGTATAGGAAACATGTGTTTGGTGGAAATGCGTGTATGCATATATACATCTATATATACATGCATATGTCTACATGCTATTTGTGGGGGGTTTTTAACAGTGATATTGAGGTTACAGTTAGCTAACATGACAACATACGCTATGTCCTGCTTTGCCATTTAACAGCATCACGTCCCATGAAGTAATCAATGTATTTCTGTCAGTTTTGTCGCGCTGCTCCTCGTGCCAAGCAAGGATGCATGGCTCCTAGGCTGTCAAGGGCAGCACTCTCGTTCTTCCATTCCCCTGGCTGCATGATCCCACTCACAAGGTCCTCGTTGTCCAGAAGGTTGGCTGGCATGTATGACGTGGTTTGCTGTCTTAAGTAATTATGTAAGATACAGCAGCAGTACACAATTATGTCAATTTTCTGAATGGAAAGGTTGATTGCAGTATGGAAGATTCGGAAACTATTTGCCATGATCCCAAGTGCATTTTCCACCACTCGCCTGGCACGAGATAAGCGATAATTGGAGATTCTTTGCTCAGAACCAAATCTTCTTTGGGTGAATGGTTTCAAAATATGTTCACCAGGGGAAAATGCATCATCAGCCACAAAAACATAGTTTAGACCCTCTACAGTTTCCTCATTTGATGGTAGGTTTAATGACCCATTTTGAAGGCGAGCATAGAACTCTGTCTGCGCCATGACACCTCCATCTGAGTGTCGATCGTTACGGCCAATATCAACATATATGAACTCATATTTAGTGTTAACAATCGCTAACAAAATTATACTGAAGTAGCCTTTGTAATTGAAATAGTTGGAGCCTGAGTTTGCAGGGGGTGTTATGCGGACATGTTTCCCATCTTTAGCTCCTCCACAGTTGGGGAAGTTCCAGATATCTTGAAACTGTTTTCCAATGATTTGCCAGTCTTTGGAATCTGTTGGAAACTGAAATATGAAATTATATTAGCAAACATAAGTCATATTAGCAATAGTTCTTTCACCTTGCTCTTTTTCTTTTCACTAACAGGACACTTGTGACTTGGAGGCCACAGCAAGTGTGTCCTCTGTGCCATCCACCAGCACATTGTAGAGCAGAAAGAAGAGAGGAAGCAGTGAGGATAGCATCAACAAGTTCCTCTCTCAAGCTTCAGCGGCTCTACAACATCAGGCTGATGAGTGCACAATCTTCGGGAACCTGACAGCAAGCAAGATGCGACGTATGGCACCCGATCAACGTAAATATTTGGAGGCTCTGATGTTAGGGCTTCTGTATAAAGGGCTGGATGGCCAAATAGGGCCACACGCACATGTTGTGGGGTACAATGACAAATTTGTACCACCCCAACACCCTATGGCACCACACCCTATGCCAACACACCCAATGGCACCAGACCCTATGGCACTACACCCTATGACAACACACCCCATGGTACCACACTCTATGCCAACACACTCTATGCCAACCATGCAGCAGCAACATTCGGGTGCGAGGTCCTCTACAGCTGATATGCCAAACCCTGTATGGTCAGAGCCCACATACATCACTTGCATGTGTGGCGATTTCATCCACTTTATTTGTTTGTTTATTTCTCGGGGTTGCAGGTGAATTGTGTTTGCCGGGGGCGTTTTTGCTGCTACATGCCCTAATAGGGATATTTGGTTTTGTAATACATGCAGTTGTCATGTCTGTTAATTGGCTATATGATGCTGGATATTTGTTTTGTATTTATTAAGAAATCAATATTTTGTTACCCCAAAATAGTCCTCCTTCAATACGTTCACTATTGCAGCACAGGTTTTGCGGATTATGCGTCCGAGTGACTGTGCAGAGATACCAGTGGAGAATTTGAGATCTTCCAAACATCTGCCAGTGGCTAGGAAACGTAACGTGGCTATGAGCCTTTAGTCAGTTTCTTTGCAAAGCACCGTATCCTGCTTTTGAATATGTGGAGTGAAGAGATCAAACAGAATGTGGTATGCAGAGTCTGACATCCTCAAATAGTTTCTGAAATCCTCAGGGTTGTTCTCTCTCAATTCTTGCAATAGAGCAATGTGGGAATAACAGTCCTGTTTTTTAAGCCAATTTGGACCATAATCGTTTTTTGTGCCTTGCGTTCTTTATGTCTTTTTATGGCCAGAAGACCAAGCATGACACTGTCAAGGCTAGCCTTTGTATTATCTGTCATGGTTTAGAACTGTGCACAAAGAAAGAATGATCTTTTCTCAAAAATTTTAACAGTTTGTGGGCTCCTGACAGGACTATTCTGCAGCATTGGTCAGACAAATACTTCTGCTGCATGGGTCAAACGATCACTTCCATCGTTCGACAGGATTTGTTTGGTTGATGTGCCTGTCGAATGATTTTTGAAAACGAAATTTGACTATGCATGATGGGGTATTCGAGTGGAAATCGAACGAGTGTGCGATGATGGCATGAAAGAAATAGAATTATATTCTACAGGTGTATGGCCAGCTTTAGTGTGTTTAAACAGGTTAGACATCTATTATTCAGCTCCACTGTTTCTTAAGACTTAGTGAGGATCTCCCTCATCAGTCAACAGCAGCAGGTATTCAGGCCAGTGAGTCCCAGTTGTCTCTCCAGTCAGCCGGTGTGAACAGGTTTTCCCAATTCATATAATGTTGGTGATCTCACTGCTACAGCCCTGCAGGCAAGCCTTTCTATGCCTCCCTGTGAGCACAAGGCTCTGCCTCGGTATTATGTCAACTCCAAACTGAGGATTCACTGCAATGGCTCCTTCAAAGTCATACAGCCATGGCAATTACATTGCCTGTACTTGTTATTGAAGACTCACCAGAGAGAGAATGCTAAGCGCAGTGCTTAGGCTGTCAGGTTTCTTCATGTTTATTCCCCTGGGCCTATGTGGCCTTGTGTTACTAGGTCAGTTACTGTTACTTGGTGTTACTGTTTTCCATGGCGTAGCTGCCATGTCTGCCTTTGGCAGACCCCCTCATCAGGTTGAACTTGGTACCTTAAAGAAGGGGTAAAATTACAGGTGCATGCCCCATCTTCCTTCTCCTGCCTGTGACAATGAACCATACCTGCTTATTGTTGCTAAGAATACAGCACCACTAGGCCATTCTTTTGGGACACAGCATGTTTTTGCGACCTGCATCCCCCACCTAAAGCACTTGTTCTGCAGCCAGGTTACTCTGCCATCTCCTAATATCCTGGACCTGGTCCAACACCTACTCTGAGCTTCAGGAGTACTCCATTTTGGTGCTGGGTGTGGCACATATTTCAGCCTGGTACCATTCTCAACTGGGGCAATGGAAGAGGTCTTACAGGTGGTAGGAGACAGGAATTCTCCATCCTCACTGGAGCATAAGGGCAAACCTCACCAGGGAAAACATACTCACTTGGTTTCCACTTTGTCATGAGTTTTAATGTCTGCTACCAGCATGGCAGGAATGAGAAGTCCATTACAGATCCAGTGTAATGGCTCTGCTGCCAAACCTTGCTCAGCCTAAAGGTTTGCCACACCAGTAGCATCTATAGCGGGGGCACTGGCTTAAACCCAACCACCCTCAGGAAACACTTACCTTGTGCTAGCCTGCATGGTCTTACCCGGTTAGGGTACTGTGTTATTTCTCCAACCAATGCTCCAACCTTTAGGGCTCTTTGGCATACCTTACCCCTATATCTTCCCATCTCTAGGGTATTGGCTGGGTTATCACCCCCCGATGAGTTACTGACCAGTTCAGCCTCGACCTGTATCACTCCTCTCTGTTCCCCTTACAGGTACTGGACCTTCCATTTGGCCCTGTCCTGAACTCCATGTCCGCTGGATGATTAACGTGTTGTTTTTCCTAGCTCTGGGCACCCAAGGCTTTCAATTGCTTGTCCCCTTGTCCCAGTGGCTAGGGTTCCAAGAATGCAACCTCATCATTGCTCTGCTTTTACCCTACTGCATTCCATTCACCCTCAGTGTGCCCCCAACCCTTGTTTCATGCAGTTGCAGAAATGTCCTATTATATGTACAGGATTTAACCCTAGTCATCCTGCCTACCCTTCGTGGTTGATCATGTTGTTTAGAAAACCCAAAATCTACGTGGGATACCCTACTTGGGTTTACACTCTCGACAAACCACTGGATTACCTCTGTTTGCCCACTGTTAAACTCCCAGCTTTTTTTTATGGTTCGGTGAACCCCTTCTTATTGGGTGGCTGAAAGTTTCAGTGGCCAAATAGCTCTGTAAAGTGTGGCCCATAACTCAAAACTAAGTCCCCAACTTTGAAGCATATATAGCAATGCAACAAACTGAGAGTAGGCTCACCTGAAGGCAGCCCCCACCTCCTTTAAAGTACAGCAACACACCAGAAGCAGGCAGACTAGACCTTTGCAGGGCAGGTGGAGACTTCTAGTGTGTCTGCACCAAGTAAAGAAAAGCAATAATATCAGCCACATCGATCATGGGAAGGACAATATACAAAGCAACAGAAAGGGGCCCTGGGCACACTGTCAGGGTAGCCAGCAAAAGGAAACCTAACAAGTTTTTTTAGCTAGCTAGCTAGCTTGAAATCCCTTTCTTGGAGTCCATTGAGGGGCACAGCTTTGTGCATCGTCAAGCCCTTATATACAAAGGAGTACCATTGCCATCTATTGACCAAATTCTGTTATTGCAACTTGTTGACAACAGGTGGAAAAGTTAAATGTTTTGATGCCAAGCAGTGTGTGCGCTTGCCAGTAAGGAAGTTGATCTTCTTTGCACTTAACTTAATAAGAGCTAGTGATGTTAGTAACCAAATCTATTTATCAATAGATATAGGTGAACTTCTTAAAATCCACTCTGCTGATGATCATTCTCTAAATTGGTCTCTTCATTGCATTTTGGAATAAAATCTGCAGTACTTCGTAAAGGTTTCTAATTATGCCTTTTGTTAAGTTATTTTTTTAATGGGAATGGTTCTCTTTTCATTTCTAATACTCATTCTTCCTTTTTTTGACTTTTGTGTAAAAAATTATTTTTGAGTTGTTACTGAAACCGGAAGAGAGGCAAATTCTTCCTCTAACGTAGATAAGAAATAAATTCTCTCTCTGCCAAGCCAACCCAGCAGAACTCAATAGATCAACTTTTGCTGAAGGAAGATGTTAGAAAATCTTCGGCCAAATGATCCTTGCAGCCAATCAGCTGCCAGCAGCTGTCAGAATACAAAGTGCACAGATTTACCCATCCACGCTATCCTCATGCCCAAAAAAAAAATGGATCTCAGCAAACACTTTGGGACCTTTTTCAGACACTTTGTGCTTTGGCCCATTTACCAAGTTCTGCAGTGTATGGCCATTCCTTGCTATCTCTCCTCACTCTCTCTCCTGGCTGTTTCTCCTCTTTCCATTCTGTCTGTCTCTCCTCGCTCATCCTCCTGCCTGTCTCTCCTTGCTCTCTCTCCTGGCTGTCTCTCCTCGGTCTCTCTCCTGGCTGTCTCTCCTCGCTCTCTGTCCTGGCTGTCTCTCCTCACTCTCTCTCCTGTCTGTCTCTCCTCACTCTCTCTCCTGGCTGTCTCTCCTTGCTGTCTCTTCTCTCTATCTCTCCTGGCTGTCTCTCCTTGCTCATCCTCCTGGCTGTCTGGTCTCTCTCTCTCTCTCTCTCTCTCTCTCTCCTGGTTTCCTCTACGGGTTGTCTCTCCTCAATCTTTCTCCTGGCTGGGGGCCCCACTTCTATATTTTCTGCTCAGGGCCCACCAGAGCCTTGAATCGGCCCTGGTGCCAGGCTACCCTAGGTCTTTCACACCCTAGTCTAACTAATTGAAAAGCTTCCCTCTGTAAGGATGATGTCCCTTGGGCAATAGGAGTTCCAACGCGTTTCTGCTATGTGTCAAATCGCCCATTTGACATCACCTTAAAGAGAAATGATCTGTTCCCTGGAGAACCTTGTTAATATAGTTAAAGCAATGAAAGGGTTAGTAAAAGCTTTGTGGGTATCTAAGCACTCCCTAAACATTGTTGCAAAAACATTTTTAAAGGTCAAGTCTGATTCTCCTAGAGCTAAGCCTTTTCTGTCCTTTCCAAATCCCCCACCTTTGGGTCTCAAGCCATTAATTAGCAGTTAATGAGCATTCTCTTGCAAGCTGTTTGGCAAGGAAAACAAAAAGCCCACAGTGCCAAAGTGGTGGGGGTGTTGTGAGCCCTGATCGTTGCCCGGTTCAGAAATTAGAGAACTACTGGCAGGGAGAACTCTGTAAACAGTTTAATTTAAATCTGTCAGGGAGCGAAGGGGGCTGGGGGTGTAGATCCCTGAGGCAAAACATAATTAATTGTATCCTCTATGACCATTACAATGTACAACTGGAGTGTGTATGCTTTTAGATCTGGCTCGTAATATTAAAACATTTCTTTAAGTACTGCAAGCCTCTTTTGTCTTGATTGTATGGGAGTGAAAAAAACCCATTACACTTCAGCAATTGTAGTGTAAGTATTTTTACATTTTCATAATTGCAAAACACAATCTTTGTTTAGATTTTTCATTCTGTTCTTTAACCATATCAGGACCACTCCACTCTCCACGGGGGGTGCAACAACAAGGAAGAGAGCACTTCCCTGAAATGATGGCAGATAGCAAAGAAGCTAATGCTTCCTTTGCTATCTGCTGTTTTTTTTAGTGTTCTAACAGCTCCTGCCGTCATGACAAAAAAAAAAAAACGGCCTAGGAACTAATAGCTAGATTGCTATTGGCTATTTCAATTTGCAATAGCCAATAGCAAGCTGGCTATTGCACCCGCCCTCCGCTGCTGTCAGTCAGCAGAGGTGGACCTGATCTTCACTTCAGGTTCACCGCTGCTAATTGACAGCAGCAGTGGGCGGGTGCAATAGCTAGTCTGCTATTGGCTATTGCAAATTGAAATAGCCAATAGCAATCTAGCTATTAGTTCCTATGCCGGTTTTTTTTTCTGACTGACGGCGGTTGGCGGCCCCGATGTCAGATCCAGCAGAGAGAACCTTTCCGGGAGAAAATGTTTCTCTTCCGGGTGTCTGGGTGCCGGTATGTAATAGCGGGAGACTCCCAGAACATCCGGGAGAGTTGAGATGTCTGAAAACTGAACTGCCATTCCATTAAATGCATTTTTGCTTGTCTGTGTAGAGCCTTGGTTCTCACCTGGTGGGTCATGACCCAAAAGTGGGTCGCAACCCCGTGTTCAGTGGGTCACTGCGTGCCTTCCACTTTTCTAGGTGAGAGGCTCCTCAGCCTCCCCCTAGCACAGCACTGTCAATTCTCGCACCGAGCAGCCATTCAAAATATGCTGCATGGTGCAGAGTGTCAGCTTGAGGTGCAGTAGGCTAGGGCTATGGCCGCAAGGGAGCTCCATCCATAAGTGCATTGCTTACAGCTCCCTCCTCCCTCCTCCTGTAGAGATGCCTTGACCGGAGTGATGTCACATTCTGGCTCCTGGCATTTCTACAGGGTGTGCAAGGGAGCTTTACAAGTGGATGCACATATGGATGGAGCTCCATCACAGCACAGCAGCCCTCACTGGACCCCAGGCGGAGGATCAACTGCAGTTCTCGTAAGGTAGGGAGACTAGGTGCATTTAAAAAAAAAATAATTTAAATTTGGACTGTGTATGTGTGTGTGACTGTCAGTGTTTTTGAGGGCCCATTCACACTAGTACAGTGCGTTAATCTCAAAGTCCCGTGTGGGAGGTGCATTGCAATTTATTTGAATGGCACCAAAAACACATCTCCCACCCACAGTTCTATCGCCCGCATCTAAACACATTGTACCACAATGCCATGTGTTCCATTGCAATGCAACTCGGGTCACAACCTAATGACCAAGGACAAATGTGGGTCCTGAGGTTACACAGGTTGAGAACCACTGGTGTAGAGAATCTGCAGTATAGCAGTTGGGAATGACTATGACGGTATCTTTAAAGGAGAACTATGAGGTGAGTGCTTTTCACTCACCCCATAGTTCTAGCTGACCTGTGACAATGAGACTGTCACAGGTCGGCTCAGTAGATCGGGAGGTGAGCGAACACATACCGGCGTTCGCTCACCTCTCGATCCTGTCACAGCTCTCTGCCATGACAGGGGAGGGGCTGGATTCCCCCATCCCGCTCCGATCCACCAGCGCTGACTGGCGGATCGGACAGGGGAGGGGGTGGGTACGGCTGGCTCTGCCTCTAGATAGGCAGAGCCAGCTGTCACTCACGCAGCTGGGCGGATCCCGACATAATTGTCGGGATCCGGTTCAGCTGCGGCGTCTCAGTATACCGCGAGCAGTAGCTTGCGGTGTACTGTGGCGTCTCAGTATACCGCGGGCTGTAGCTCGCGGTATACTGAGCTTAGGGTGACGGGAGGACGCTAGTTTGTGTCCTCCCGTTACCCTAAGGAGAACTATCGGGAAAAGCCTTAACCCCATAGTTCTCCTTTACACTTTGTCCTGAGGACCAAATCTGTAGGCAGTGAATAGTAGAGTGTCACGATAATCATGGGCTGTTCGTGCTGCCAGAATGCTATATTTGGACCCTAAAAAGGGTTAAGGCGCAGAACTATAAGGAGCCATCCAGTGTTTAACGGTGCAGTGATGCATTTTGCAGTGAAACACCACCCAGGTTGCAGGACAGCAATCTAAGCATCAACAGACTGAGAGTGACTTTCACTTGGGCAGGTCAACTGAGCAGTTAACCCAGAGCTTGTAGTACAGGAGCACTGGCCAGTTTTTCCTACAAGGCCTTCTCATACTCTTGCATCCAGGACACCATTATGGGCAGTTTCTTTTCCGTGAGGTCAGTCAGGGGTTTGGCCTCGGAATCATAGTTGTGCACAAATTTTCTATATATTCCAGGTATCCCCTAGAATGACATAACCTGCTTCAAGACTTGAGGGGTAGGCCAGGCCTTAACCTCTCCTGGCCCATATGTTAGGCTACCTCCACCTACCTGGTGGTCCAAGAACTAAACTTCTGTTACTTACCGAAGCCTCTCACCTCAGAAGGCACGTGGCGACCCACTCAACTGGGGGTTGAGACCCACTTTTGGGGCATGACCCAAAGGTTGAGAGGCACTGGTCTAAAGGTGCTCTCTCTCATCTTTTGTATAGGCGCTCATAGGGTAAAAAGCTTGTGGACTCCTGGGGTACCTCTCTGTGGGAAAACAGCAGAAGAGGCAAATAGTGTTCCCAGTCCCTCATCTTCTACTCCACAAATGTCCTCAGCATTTGTTTTAAGGTCCCCTAGAAATGCTAGCACAGGCTGTTTGTTTGTGGGTGATAAGAACTAGCCATGATATGAGTCATCTGTATTTTCCTACAGAGAGCCTGCATTGGGTCGGACACAAACTAAGAAGCTCTACAGGGAACCCAACTCTCGTAAACGTTCAGAGCATAGCATCAGCTACCTTGTCCACCCTTTGGGTAAAGTGCCACAGTCTTTGGGTGTCAGGGTTTCTTACCCTGCCTTACCCAGTTGTTTGCAGCATGGCTGAAGTGTTTATGACATCGTGGTTGCTCTTTGGCGCCATCTAATGTCCAAACCCGCACACATCATCACTCTGCTGCACTGGCTAGACTCCTGGGTAATTCCTGTCTCACAGTGATGATGCAGGTACCAGGTCTCTATTTAACCTTCACCTTGTCCATTCGGTCTTCGCCCTTGCGTTGTTCTGATCAACCAAGTGGGCTGCTGTTTGTTCCTGATTTCCATGTATAATTCTGGCTCTGTCTGACTGATCTCCTGGTTCCTGACTCCGGCTTTGTTTATGTTCATCCTGCTTTCCGTGCTCCCTGATCTGGCTTGGCTGACTACCTGCTTTGGCATCTGACCCCTGGACTGACTACGTCCTGGACTTTCTCCGTTGTTTTTTGCCATTTATGTTTATTGTTGTTTTAAATTAACTCCTTTTATATTTTAAACCTACACTTTAAGTTTCAGTCCGGTTTCTTCAATGTTCCCTAGCACTGGGTACCAGGTGACATAGTCCACTACTGTCAAGATAATTTATTTTCCTGAGCTGCTGGGGACGGCTAGTGATCCAATGATATCCACCGCTACCCTCTTAAAAGGTTTACCAATTACAGGCAATGATTCTGTAGCGATAACTCCCCGCAAGGAGCTGCTGTTTGCCCGATCCACATCTAGTCGGTCTTGCGGTTGATTTCCAGCTGCGCCCATTAGCAGTAACCGCCCTCTTCTGGTGCCCATAAATTGATGTCCACTTCAGTAGTATGATGCTAATTAAACAGTTTATTGAACATCTTCTGTGGGAGAGAGGGTATGGGGGTTCTAGGTGTCTAGGGGTAGCCATCAGAAGCTCCAGACTCACCGGACCTTGTAAGAGTAGCAATGCAGATCCACAATCCAGGAAAGAAACACCGACCCTGCTCTGAAGTCCACATAGATCCAGGGCACTTTATGAGCCTGCACTGGTCCTGGTTCTTTTCCTCTTTCCATCTCTCAGGCCTCCTCCATGTTGGAGGCCTCAGGGAAACCTCTTCCTTAACTTCAGCATATGCCCACCCCCAGGCCTCGGCCTAGCCTGGTGGGCACCTGGGATTAACCATGTAATCGCCACTACAAATCCAGCCAGGCTGTCTACAGCCCTGGCTATCACTAAATGCATAGTAGTCACATCACAAAAGGTGATGTGCGCTACAATAGCAAAACGGTAGCTGCTAGCTGCAAGGGTAGTTACCTTTTCTTGTCTCCTGGATAGGGTGGTTCAGAGCTGTCCAATCCAATCAAAAGGTCTGAGGGGTGTGTTGTAGGTGTGCTGAGGTGTTTTATAATTCAGAGCAGACAAACCCTAATGTCAACTATACTACATACTACATATTTCCATATGATAAGGTTTCACAATCTGAAAACCAGCACATACAGGTGAAACTCGAATAATTAGAATATCGTGCAAAAGTAATGTCAGTAAGTGCTGCAAAAGGGGCCCAAACCAAGTACTGAGTACATATGCATGCTTGTACTTTTCAGAGGTCCGATATTGTTCTATGTACAATCCTTGTTTTATTGATTGCATGTAATAATCTACTTTTTTGAGGTTGTGGATTTGGGGTTCTTGGGGTTTTCATGAGCTGTAAGCCATAATCATCACAATTATGACAAATCACGGCTTGAATTATCTTGCTTTGCATGTAATGAGTCTATCTCATATATTAGTTTCACCTTTTAAGTTGCATTAGTGAAATAAATGAACTTTGCACGATATTCTAATTATTCAAGTTTCACCTGTATTATGCAGAATGACGCTGTGATTTGTTAGATACTAAATATGACAGGTCTATGATGTGTCTTTCTCCTAGGAGGTCTAATAAGTCTTGCTAGCCTTCTAGACATTGTGATGTACCCTGTTTCCCCCGAAACAAAGACCTACCTCGAAAATAAGACCTAGTACTAATTTTGAGAATTGCTAAAATATAAGACCTACCCCGAAAATAAGACCTAGTTGTGACTGATCCCTGGGCCGGTGGTGGCATAAGGGGGAATTTGAAGAGCCGCGGGGAGATAATCAGCGGTGCCAACAAAGCCGGCGCTAGAGGAAGCGAGGCGGCAGCGGAGGGAGCAGAGCCGCATAAGCTGATGCATCCTCTATAGCGCCGTCTCCTGTTACAGGCGGAGTGATACCAAATGCACTGCGCCTGTGAGGAATCAATAGTGAAAGGGCGCTTCACTCATTCTGGCCAGCGATTGGTTACCATATTGCTCTTGGAAAGGTACGACACACCTGATTGCCCTGATCACCATATTCTTAACTTTGACACTCACTCCTGTCTTGTAAATCTTCTACCGGTAATAAGTGTGGATTGTTGTACATTAAAAAAAAATAAGACCTACCCCGAAAATAAGACCTAGTGCGTTTTTTTGAGCCAAAAAAAATATAAGACAGTGTCTTATTTTCGGGGAAACACAGTAGTTGTGTTTGGTGTCTAACTGAGTTGTATATTCTTCTACATTAATGAAACCACCTTTAAGGAAGGTAACTACATTACAGTAGCATTTATGGAATTTGAATGAAACTTAAGTTTGTGGAGTTCAGCTGTAAGTCAGTATAGGTCAATATCCCAGTCTCAGAGATGTGTATTCCTAAACTTCATACCAGACTATTTACAATGTGACCATTTATGACAGGCCCTCATCCAAGGTAATTTGAAGACCCTGGGCTAGTTAAGGTTTGTAATATCATCCATGCTTCTAAGTGAACAGTTTTTTGTCAAATGTGCTGTCTTCTTTGTTTAGTATCAATACTATTATGGATCAGCATTGCAGCACATCAGGTGCTTGAAGTTCTTTCAAATTCTTTATTTTTGAAATTACAAACATTTTGTAGACACAAAGAAAAGAGGGTACCACGCAGAACAGTTACATAGAGGCAAAAATAGGACATTAAGGGGGAAATCCCTCTTCTTGCCACTATGTCCCATCATTGGAAGTGGGTATTTTAGGCAGGGAAATCAAGTTTGATCGTTGGTTAGGACCGGAGCTTCCTCAACGTGCTCCTCACTGCTCCATAGCTTGGCCACGCCCCCCAGGTGCTTGTAGTTCTGCACTAATTTGTGTGACAGATCTGCAGCTAGCTGTTCTGTTACTTATAGTTTCACTACATGTGCTCTGTCCCTACCTAGATCTTGCATCGGTCTGACAGCTTTAGGCATTGCCCGGTCTTGCCTGCTGATTGTTTTGCAACTTTTCAGCAAACTAGTACTGTCAACTGCTGGCTAATCTAATGGTTCCTTCTTTTTGCTCACCTTATTTAAACTCAATGTAGCTCACAGCTTGCTGGCTGAGCAATGCTTTTCCAAGCTAGTTGCTGAGCCCCTGTTCACTGTCAACCTGCTATTCTCTCTGCTGTTTCAGTGTACTGACCTTTGGCTTGTTTCCTGGTAATCTTCATTTGCCACCCATCCTGACCTTTGACTTGGCTCCTGATATTTGTATCTGCCTCCTGTCCTGACTTTTGGCTTGTCTCATGGTGATCCTGGTCCTCAGTCTGCCCTGACCGCTGTCTTTGAGCTCTGGTGAATGCCAGCTGACCCTTAGACTCGATCCCCTGGGGGATCCCATGCAACCTACACTGCATCGGGGCACTCTGCCCTGTCCTGAGACTCCCAGCTGTCCTTTCCCTTGCTGAGCCGTGGTCTCAGTTGCCTTCTCCAGCTCCACCGCTCTAGTCCATGGTAGTATTCCTTTCTTGCTCTGGGCGCTGTCGGTCTACACTACTCGCATCTCTCTGACCACCCAAGGTGCCCCACAATATTATACAGGGTGCACAACCTTGAGTCAGTCCCTATAACTTAGCACAGAGGATTTTAATCTGTCCTCTTTGTTACCGACATTTGATTCTTGGAGGAAATTAGGGTGGTATTGTGTTCAGTGCCACTTCCCCATTGTCTGTGTGAAGCTTGGGTTTCATCAGACCTCACGATCCTCACATGCAGTAGTTTCACATTTTAACATTTAAAATATCCTTAGCTTGCTATTAAAGGACAGCTATAATACACTTGCAATAATAAGAATAAGTTTAACCTAAAATGTAAAGGGGTAGATGTTAGGTGTCATGGTGACATTCTGTGCAGGCTATAGATAATACGAAATCGCCTGCACTCCATACAGCATACAGATCTTGATGAAAGGTTGGTGCTTGAAGTGACAACATGGATGGTGCCGTGTCAGATACAGTCCATAATAGAAGTCACCTGCACTCGATGATGTGTGCAAGAAGTAAAGCAATTTTTATTAAATTGTCACATGCGTCATACAGCCAACATTTCGGGGCCACGCAGGGTCCCTTCTTCTGGGCGACATAGTGACAACAACAAGTATGCAACTTCAGCTTTAAATAGTGAGACCACACAGAATACACCACAGAACACATCACAGAACCTCCCCATGTCATAATGTTGTCAAATCCTGCTATAATTCGAAAACAAAAAATAACATGTAAACAGACACAATAAAGTGCATAACAAAACCCAATATGCATGAATAATGTTGGTAACACTGACCTCATATATCTTGTAACTGCTGGATGGTAGTAGGAGAAGAAAACAGCTTGAATCAAGCTTTACTTCTTTACTTCTTGCACACATCATCGAGTGCTGGTGGCTTCTATTATGGACTACATTCTGTGCAGGCTGACATTTTTGGAACTCCAATGTTCTGATGTGTTTTATTTGACTACTTGGTTGTATTTTTCCATGTATTACACAAGTTTCAATAAACAACTTTCTGCAGTGCATGTGCTAACTAGCTAATGCAAACTGCCTATTAAGCATGTCACCACAAAGCTTCATTTAGCAGTTTCATCATAAGGTCATATGAACAGGAAAAGATAAGCTACCTGACTTGTAAAATATATCAATAATTGGAGCTATGTTTATAGAGTCATTTCATTAAGGAACATTGTCTTCTAAATGGAGGCAAGTCTTTCCTGAACATGCCTTTGCCTAGTACCTTTAAAAATGCTCATTTGTACATTTGATACTTTTTCAGTATAATGTCATCACCAATATGTGTTAAATGTGCTATATGTGTAAATGCATATCTCCCACTTACATTGAAAGGAAATTTTTTTTTCCAGAAGAGGGCAACCCAATTAAAACTGGGGCTTTTTAAAACGAAATCTGCCAGGCATGATTAGTTTGTGTGGAAATTTACTATTTTTCTGTTTGTCACAATAAATAACTGTAAAAAAACCTTCCTTATGAGGTCAATGTGCTCTACTGAGCAAGCTTATAAGGGCTCATTCACATGGGTATCGGCCGGCATGTACAGCTACGTGCTGCGTGCACAGCCGTATCGGTCAGCTCCTGGGAAAAACAGGTGCTGCGTGTGATTAGTACGCAGCCCCTGTCCTTCTTATGGGACTACGCGGCCATACGCCCCCCTACGCTCTCCTCAAGTGCAGGTCCGTACGGGTGCGTGTGTCCCGACTCCGACAGGATCCATCCTGTCAGCGTACGGTACACTTACCTGCATGGACGGGTGAGCGCAGGGCGGCGTACGGCCGCGTAGTCCCATAAAGAAGGACAGGGGCTGCATACTAATCACACACACCACCTGTCCTTCCTGGGAGCTGCCCGTTACGGCCCTGCACGCAGCACAGAGCTGTACGTGCCGGCCGATTCCCATGTGAATGAGCCCTACAACTCAAAGGAACCACTCCCATATCAAGGTGATGCACCTGATCTGCTATTCTACTAAGGGATTATTCACGCCCTTTACAAAACAGAAACGAGATCAAAGAATCTCACCAATCTCTTATTGGCACCCCTCCTTTCCGCTCTCATTATCATTAAAAACCCCAATTTCATGTTTTATATACAATAAATACTTGCAAGAAATTAGTTACATTTTCTTTTTATATATGAAAGCAAGCTAAGAAAGAAGGATATAACATGGTAAAACATGGGACCAGTGTGTGGCCTTCCCACAAAACCAGGCCTTCTGCCAGCCCTCACACAAAGATATAACTCTCAACAAAGAAGTGTTTTATTGTAATTTGGAATTCACTGTTGTTATTTCAGACAAACTGACCAGCTCAGCCAAGCCCCTTTCTACTGTACAGTAAGTTTAATAATATTTTATTTTCATGTAAGCCGTTTCTTATGTATATTTATACTCCAAGTCTCATTTGTATATTTCCTTGCCCTACCCTTTCCCATCTCCATATCTTTTCATAGTGACTTTTTTTAATAGGGACTGCACACATGTGAAAACATCTCATTGGTTACACCTAAATGTATAAGAGTATCCATCCTGGCTGCTTGACAACCACCCTACTTACTGGGTAAAAAACACAGCAGGTAACATTTTAGAAAAGAAATGCACGTGCCATAATTGATTATGCATTCGTTTTTGTTGTATATTTGTTATTTATTATAACATATAATTTTGTTGATTGCATGACAACTCTTGCCAGCCTGCATTTACACCTAGGTGTCAGCATTTATGGGTGTTTTTGCCTTGCGCGTTTTGCACGTCTTTGCACATTTTTGAGCACATTAGTCACGGGCACATGAAGACATGAGTCTTAACTGGCAGATTATTATTATTATAATACAGGATTTATATAGCGCCAACAGTTTGTGCAGCGCTTTACAATATAAGGAAAACATTACAATTACAATACAATTCAAGACAAGATGGTAAGGAGGGCCCTGCCCCTGAGGGCTTACAATCTAAAAGGGAGGGGCAAGTGGTACATGAGGAGGTAGCTGTGTGGGGATGGACTTTTTGAGAACGTGATGGTTCAGTGGTTAGTAATAGGTGGGATAGGCTTCCCTGAAGAGATGAGTGTTTAAGGTGAAGGCGGCAGAATTTGGATAGGGATTGGATGTGGGAAAGAAAGGTGAGGTCTGAGTCCTGGATGACACCTAGCACCTTGGCATGGGAGGAGGGATGGATAGTTGACAGACATTGCAGTCAATGGAGAAATGCTCGTAAAAACATGCACAGAAATGTGCAAAACACATGTGTCGCACATTTTTCAGGCTTTTCCATTGAAGTCTATGCAAAACAACCCAAAGAAGCTCAGGAACTTTTTCTAGTGACAGGCATTTTGCAGCTTGTAACAAAATGCTCAGGTGTGAACAGGGACCACCTTATCATTATGACTGAGACTCCCACAGTCGCATCCCATCTTAATCTACAGTCATTTCTCTAAGGAGTTTTAACTCTGTCTCCTGACAAACATAAAGTTTGCTTCCAACTTGTAGCAACAGTATGGGTATGGCCCTTTTTTGTTCTATCAAAACTGCTTCCCTGTGTGCAAAACCAGATCCATAAAGCCATGATTTGATGAGTTTGGTGTGGAGGAACTCAAGTAGACTGTACAGAGCCACAAAAGAGAACCAACTTCACATAAATACCCATGGTTTAGAAATGGGATGTCTAACAAGTTCCTACAGGTTTGATGGCTAGGAGTCTACAAACGTTTGGTCATACAGTTTATGTCTAAACTATCTTTGACTACATCTTACCTACAGTAATTATCTGCTCCCCATCAAAAATACCTAATGGTGCATAGAATGTGGCACCAACTGAACTGAGGTATATTTAGGAGAGCCTGTAGACATGATGCTTAGTTAAACATGTTTTTAGGTTTGGCATTGGAGAGAATGCATACGTTTTAGAGCCTCTTTTAGGCTTTTGTTGCTGTTTGTGTCTTTGCTGGGGAGAATTCCCTTTACTTCATGTCCTCAACACAATTTTTCACCAGAACAGGAAGTGAATGAAAATCTCTTTATGAGATCACAGACAGCAGTAAAACCCCAAAAAAAGGTTCCCTTCTATACACTGCTAAAAATGTATTGTTGTCCATATTCCTGATGGAAAGATTTTTTCCTAATTTCATGCACCTGTAAATAACAAAGGAGTGTATGGAAAATCTCCCCAACAGAAGTACAGATAGTAATAACAACCTAATACTTCCCATTTTGTTTCACCCCTTTTCTATTTACTTTATGGCTCAAAAAAATATGTAGGCTGCTGCTCCACCATAGTGCCCCTTCTTTCTTAAGCTAGTAGCTACAAATTGGCTGAAATCCAAAATGATGATGGGAATTACGTGTAAAGAACAATTTCTTACACATAGCTCACTTCAAAAAGTTTTGTTCAATAAATATAAACAGAGGTTTTTATATATTCTTCCATTCTTCTTCACTGCAAAGGACAAGGGGGCACTCTCTGCGTCTGGAGGAAAAGAGGTTTAACCTTTGCATTCGGAAAGGATTCTTCACAGTTAGAGCAGTGAAAATGTGGAATAGACTCCCCCAGGAGCTAGTTCTAGCGAGCTCGGTAATTGTTTAGAAAAAAACATCTGGATGTATTCTTAAATGCACAGAATATTACTGGATATTGAGTTATTATAGATATATTAGGCACCAGAGATTGTTGATCCAGGGAATATCCGATTGCCTTATGGGATCAGGAAGGAATTTTTTTCCCCTGTTGGAGCAAATTGAACCATGCTTTATAGGGGTTTTTTGCCTTCCTCTGGATCAACATTGGGTAATTGTGGGCATAGCGTTCTGTTTAGGCTTTTCTTTTTTCTTTTTCCTCCGTATCTCTATAGCTTGAACTTGATGGACTTGTGTCTTTTTTCAACCTGACTAACTATATAACTATGTAACTATGTCTCTGGTATACTCTGGTAAAGCATTACATCATCGACCAGCAGCACAGAGAACACCTAGCAAATAAGACAAAACCGGCCTCAGGTATGAAAGAAATGAATGAGAAAGGCGACATTTCTCTCCATTTCTTGTTCCAACTTACCTTTTAAAAGGTTCCAGGATAAGGCTAAAACTAAAATATAATAGATAGGAAGTACATTGGGATGCATGTTGCATTTCCTTATTCTACTCTGTACAACATACTGTGTATAATATTTTTATTGTTGTTTTTTGCTTTGTAACACATTTATTAAAATTATAGCATGCATTAAAATACATAGGACTAACGGCTGGACAGATAAAACGTGTAGCATGAAAAGTTACAGCTTCAGAGCTTGCTTAAAATGTTCCTGTTCATTAATTTATTGAGGGAACTTTTGACCTCTTGGTTTCTAAGAATGTAAATCATGGGGTTAAGTAAGGGAGTTATAACACTGTATAAAAAGGCTATAATTTTATCGCTTTTAGGAGAATGACTTGACTTGGGCCTTAAATACATAAAAGACCCAATTCCAAAAAACAAGCATACTGAGGTAATCTGGGAGGCACATGTGGAAAAAGCCTTTTGTCGTCCAGCTGAAGATCAAATATGTAAAATTGCATAGGCAATACGGGTGTATGAGATTAAGACTACAAAAAAGGAGACTTTAGTATATGCAAAAAGGTCAGTTTCTACCATTGAGGTGTCAGTGCATGCAAGTGAGATGAGGTGAGGTATGTCACAGAAAAAGTGGACAATCATATTTGGTCCACAGTAGGGTAAGCTAAAGATGTAACTGGTGTTAGCCAAGGAAAGTTGGATGCCACTGATCCATGTTCCTACCACCATTTTGGTACAAGTACTCTTGCTCATGATGGCAGAATAGTGCAGGGGATTACAGATGGCAGCATAACGATCATATGCCATGACAGCAAGAAGGTAACACTTAGCAGTGCCAAGAAAATGAAAAAATACATTTGAGTGGCACAGCCATAAAATGAGATCCGATCACATCCTGAAAGTAAATATTCAATACTGTAGGGACAATGACAGAGACATAGCACACTTCAATGAAAGAAAGGTTCCTCAGGAAGAGGTACATGGGGGTGTAAAGATTGGGGCCAGTAAATAAGTGAAGTAGTATGAGGACATTTCCTAACAGAGTAACAAGATAAATCAGGAGAAAAATGAGAGCAGTAGCAAGCTGGACTTGGGAAGAACTTTGAGAAACCAAGAATGATAAACTCTGTGACGATACTATGGTTCTGTATGTGATAGCTTTCAGGATGTTTCATCTGATAATATAAAATACAAGGGATGAAGGGAAAATGTATGGCTTTATATGCTGTTTGTTTAAACCTTGATCAGAATCTAACAACATCAGGAAAAGGAGTCGTTATCACATTTTTTTTTCTGCCTTAACACATTAGGACCTTTGTTTGAAAGTGTCTGAAGGACAAACTGTTTTTACTTCTCATAGCAAGCCAATTGATTCTTTATTTGATTCTCTTTTACTGTGCAGACAGAATTAATGGGTTTATCTTTGTGGTTGTTAGTAAGCAATTACAGTTTTTGATCCGGTGAAATTGTTAAACAAGAATTACTTTTATGTAGCTTGCATCAGATTATACTGTATAGTATGAGGTAAAAACAATGTGAAAAGGGCACTGACTGTAATTGTTTATTAATGGATAGACACCCTTGCTACAAAATATTTAGGAAATGCTTTATAAACAATATGTATGGGACACATTGTTTATTTCAGGAAGGCCTCATTTCAGGTTGCCTCACCATGCCACCAGTTTTGACTAACCTTTAAAACCTAAATCCAAGCTATCCAGACACAAGATGTCCGCAGTCTTCTAGGTTGAAGACCAGTGTCATTCAAGATGACAGTGTGTCAGTGTCAGTGTCATCCAGATGACATATTGAAAAAGTGTGGCATTAAGGGCCTGCTTCCTGAAGGGTAGTCACCGCCACACCATTCTTTCACAGTGTATGGATGCAGAGAGTGGTGCTGACATCATCACATCATCACAGCCACTCTCTGCATAATGGATGACCAGCCACTGTCAGGAGGAAACAGAAAAGGAACTAGCTCATTATGTGATCAGCCTGAAGACCTAACAGATTAGTAAGTATATTTGGTGGTCAACTGGTGGGGAGCTGAGAACCAAGTTGAACTTTAATATTAAAATAAATAATTTATTATTTTTACTAAATGAATGAAGCTGTAAGCTGTATGGCTGTGAAGGGTTCTTGCACACCATCATGCTTAATATCTTCTATAGATTACTCTGTCTTACTTAATTCCGAAAAAACAAACATATACTTACTTTATACTTATACTTACTTTACGTAACTATTTGCCATGATAAACCATCATATTACACTATATACAATGTTCCACAAACAATTTGATATGCATTTGCAAAAACCCATAAAGCTTTAACCCTTTCGCTGCCAAGCCCTCCGGAACATTTTTCAAATACAGACTGGTCGGTGGCTCCTTATGGGCCTCTGAGCTGTCCTGCGTTCAGTGCTCGTAGTACATTCAACAAGAATTCGGGCCTATCCGCAAAGAATTGTGTAATGTTAGTGAGCACATAGTTGAGGTTTTTTATTGCCATGTTTACCTTACATTTTTTATTACATTGTCTATGAACAGTGTTTGGGCCAAAGGTGCTTATTATTTTCTGATAAGAGCAGTCCAGCTGCTGGTCTTCTGCATCTAATATAGTGTAAACATAGCCTAATGACCATAAGAAACCCTTTGCCTACTACACCATGTATTTGTGTTGTCAGTATTCATATATTGAAGGGACACAGATTATAAATGATCTGCCAAATTTACATCTGGTAACATCTGATATCTGATATCTTTTCACAATAATACACCGTTCTACTAGCTCTGACTTTTAAAAAGCATCATAATGCCTTACCAGGTTTGCAGTATAAAGTGTTTTTTGGAAACAAATTTGTCTTCTAGCAATGCCTCTCTTAACATGCAGCATTGGTTCCAAATTGGTGGTTTGGATATAACAAATAGTAGGAGAGGCAGCAGCCAATAGGCACAAAGGCTGTTACTTTCCCATTCTATGACACAAAATCTGATGAACTTTTGATATTATTAGTGTGCACATGGTTGCTTGATGCATCTGTATTCAATATGCATTCCAGGATCAGATCAGGAATGAAAGTATAGTTCCTGTGCCTAGTGTGTAGTAGGACTGCCATTCATCTGCATTGGTATAAAAAATAATTATGAATTTAATGAATATTATACTTCAGAAATAACAATCTGGTGACATCTATGTTTTTTCTTGACTATTACTGGTAACTGTGTGTAATACCGTAGTTTCCTGAAAGTAGCAAACAGCAATCACACGTTCCCTGTTTGAATAAATCTACTCAAGCTTAGTTTACCAACTCTGTCTAATGTCAGCAAAAGCATCTGAGGTGGTGTTTGACCTGAAAGAGCTTGATCACCAACTTTTCAAAACTTATGAGATATCCCCCACTGTTTGTGTAAGAGGATTAAACATATTAGTGAGTTAAATCCATCAGGCATATTAACTGGCTTATAGTGCAACCAGTGTGCTTATAAAATTGAAGAAAGTTATTACAAAATGTGTGTTAAGGTGGAACCTTTCTTATTTACGTGCCCAGTTGTATTTGAATGGAAAGATTTCTAAAAGTTTAATGCCATTTTTACTACTTCTCGACTGCATTTATAACTGGATGACACAGAATTGTTATCATTTTTATTTGCTAATGGGTTTAGAGGTCATTATGTTAGACTATTCTCATTTTACCCTAACTGTAGTAGTTGATCAACGTTCCAAACCTACTTGTAGTTCTTAGAATTCTGTACACACCTCTAGTAACTCTTGCTGGATTCCAAGAGAGATATTGCAGAGCTCAAAGTGTCAACTTTATAGTGTTGAAGGTCCCTCTAGAAAAATGTATCCCCAAGGCAATTGCTGGAACATGCAGACAAACATCATGTTTCATTACCTGAGAGAATAATCTGCAGTAACAAAAATATAATCACATTATCGTAGGAATATGGTATGGCTATGCAAATGATCTTTTACATTTTTGATTAGACTGCTAAAATATCACTAGTTTAAGCTAGTGTCAAATATATTTTTCATATTAACTGCATGTATGCTAAGTAATGTGTAATAGTAGCACCTACAGGTTTTTATTACCTTTCACATAGATCACAGTAATCTCCCTTACAATGTATTCATCTATCTTACAACTAGGTTAGGACCATCTTTGCTTGGGCATCATCCAGGCTTAGCATCTAGTTCTTGGACTAAAAACCTTCACTTAGATGACACAATCATGTATATTAATACTGGTGACTGTGATGAGCTGCTGCCAATCACTTTGTGACTTTTTACAAAGTTAAAGCGTTACAAATTAGGTGATCACTGGGGGAGAAAAGACCGGGGAAATTATTCGTTCTGCCTGCAGCAGACTGATGACCATATTCTCCCAGAATGCACCTCTCAGACTAGGCATTGTTAAGAACTGCTGATGATAAAAGGTGGAGCGTTTTTGAAAAATGAATATATTGTTGTAAAAATACATTTCAGTGATGTATTCATGCAACTTACAACATTACTAAAAGATCCACTTTAATTTAGTTCCAGTAACTAATTGTAGACACATATTAGTTATAGTTATAAAGCAGTGAACCAAATTTTCACTGTGGGTGAATCAATCACTGTCATTGAAAACACATGCACCAGAATGTTGTGAATGTTTGGTGAATGCCACATTCATTGCTTTACAAATATACCCCATTTTCACGTTGCTTTTCCGGGAAGCTAAAATCAACTTTATTGTTTCAGCACATTAGAGAACACTGCACACACGTACATTCTATGATTAAGCTGAAGTAGAGGGCAAAACACATCAGAAAGTAATGCTGGTCTGGAGTGTTCTCTGATGATTTTAGCTTTCCAGAACAGGGGTGTACAGCTTCATTCATAAACTGACTTGCGAGGTAGGAAACAGATTTTGGAGAAAACACTTATGGCTGGTATGTTTAGAATGGCACGACGTTAAGAGTGGGACGGCTTGAGTAAGTACCCCTTATTCATGTTACACCAAAAAGTGATATGTATGTTGTATTCATTTGTGGTTTACTCAGTGGTTAAGAGGTAAACAAAATAGCTATATTATGAGAGCTAGTTTAATTGAAAAATACTATTCTCTATGCAACATGTTTCATTGGCTTAATTAACCATCAATGCATTAACCATCCAAGAAATAACTTATTTTCAGTTCCAATGGTCTTTCTACTAATTACATGTTTGGTTAAGTATCATTATTTTTAATTTGGTAACCCAGCATGTACCTAAGGATTGTCCTGATAGCAAGGTTGTTTAATGTGAAATTATGATCACATTTTAACATAAATCAATATGTGAAGATTCTAATTTTTCCAGGTCAGGGTGTAGCTCAAAATATTTTTTTTTAACAAACATTGCTAAAAAAAAAGTTTTGATTATTATTTTTTTATTTCCTCGTTCTCTAGTGATATCCAGACCGCCAGCACCACTCCCCCAGTACCGGTGCCTCCATCAGCTAGCTGACTGCTGTGAAGGCACCCGTATGTGCACGGTCACAGCCGTGCCCGCATCTAGCTGTGTGTGTCCACAGACACACACAGGATGCGGGGAGCCATGCCTCCACCCATGCAGTCAAAGCTTGACTGACGGCAGAAGGAGCATATGGCTTCTCTGCCCACAGTACCCTCCCCCACAACCAGGAAGCTCGGGGAAACCAGAGTAACTGCAGACGAGCGGCTGCAGGTAAGTGTGGGGTGTGGGATGAGGATGCTAGAAAAGTGCTGGGGGTTTTTCCCTAATGCAAAGAATGCATGGAGGCAAAAAACACCCAGCCCTTAATATTACTTTAAGGAAAAGAAACATTCTTTGGAAGGCAGTGAGGTGCACATTTTGCACTGACAGGACAACTGGTTCACAAGAGGTGTAAAATAGGTGACCTATATCAAATTGGAACAGCCATCCCTAACCAGGGGTAGCACAATCTGTCACCCACATATAATGCCGTTTAATATCCCCAGCGATCTGACAATTTCCATGTGACTAAACTAATTAATATATGTCCCAGGTTCCTGACACCATGATGACTGACACCTTCCGTCATGTTTTTGGACATTTAACATCTGCCTTGACTAATATAATGGGGATTGGAATATGGTGACTGAGTTACCCGTGGTGCTCTAAATGCTGGGATATGTTCCTGACACTCATTATAGCCAAAAACCTCTTTGGAAGAGTAGTTAAAGAGCCTTCAAAAGAGCTAAGAGCCATTACATTACAAGTCTAGTTAAACATGGCTAACTACTACTAGCTTTTGATAACTACAGTATATAGTATCAGAAGGGCTATAATACGCTGATTTCCCTTATAGACAACAAAGACAGCCATTCAAGTATCCAAGAAAAGGAGGTTGCCATGTACCTTTACTGATTATAGAGCTAGCATTGTACATATATGATATTAAACCTTGCATTAAATATTCATAATAATCAGAGCTAAGTGTTTACTGTATGCCAAGGCCAACTTTACTTTTTGTTACTGCAGAAACTGGCATTATATTTTTCCACCTACCAAAAGATGCCACAATACAATTCCTGGCAACATGGGCAGTCATTATCATTATGAGTAGGCTCCAGATTTCATATTTGCAATTGGCTACACATTTTGTTGAGCTGGTCCTGATCATCCTGTTCATACATTCTCCAATGCAAATAGATTAAGAAAAATCCCCAAACAGCTTTTAATAACTGGGGTTTCAGAATTGTCTGTTCAGTTATGTCCCTATAATGAGGCACTAAGAGCGCAAATCCGGAAATATAAATGGTGTGATTTGGATATAAAATAGTTTTAAAAAAAGTGAAGAACTTACTTGTGGTGTCAGAGATCCGGGCGGGGTGGCGATTCTGGCACTGCAGGAAGTGTTATGTAAAATTGGTCAATTTACAGTGGTCTCCAGGTGAAGGAGTAAGTTCTTCACTTTTTTTAAAAACTATTTTATATCCAAATCACACCATTTATATTTCCGGATTTGCGCTCTTAGTGCCTCATTATTACGTTCACAGGGTCCTCCTGTTTTTTGAGCAGCAATCCACACCATTTGCATCCACGCACGCCCTGCATCCCTGAGAGAGCGCTGTGTTTTTTTCTTCTTGTTTTCCATTATATCCCTGTTGCCTATAAAGGAGAACATTCAATAACGTACAAAAGTTGTCCTCTATATATTGGTACACCTGTCTGATAGAATAACCGGTTGTTTGCGCTCTGCTTATTGTTATATTTTCACCTTTTGAGCTGTTTTGATAAGTTACTACAGTTTAATTCAATTAAATGAGCAAGTGTTGTTTAGCCTTAGTTCCTGAACTAAAGAACTCTTCATCATAAAACTCTAAATAAACCCTAGTCAAATGAAACTGCTTTGCTGAAAGAACTAAAAAGCTCTGGTAGCAAAGTAACACTGGATTTGTATATGGATGCATGGTGAGTTCAGTTACAGAGATAATATATTTACGGTTTAGGGAAAATTTTGCAGAAGAACCAGTTCAGAATATGGATATTTGAAACCAAAAGTGCTGATTAATTTTCCAAGTGATAAAAAAAGAAACTATGATAGGGTGATGTTATGATTCCAACGAAGCAGCAGAATAACACACAATTATGATCTCCACATTTCAGATTAAAGGGCAAGCTTTCTTATACTAAAGAAGTATGAAATTGTGGATGACAGTTTGGTTTTCAGCTTCATCAGAGGCAGCATACATATACGGTATACACTGAGTAGCCAGATTATTATGACCACCCCATCAGTACTTCGTTGGGCCACGAGATGACTCCACGAGATGACTCCGTTGGGCCGCCTCGTGACTCCACGAGATGTTGGAATGGGTGATGCGAGGAATCTGACACTGCACTGTTGCCCTTCTGTTGTCTTGTACCAGTCTTGCCACTCTCCGTTCTGCCCTAACATTGACTAGTCGCTGACGGCCACAATTCGCACGTTCAGACCCAGATTTTTGGCTGACAGTCCAGTCTTTAAACACTTTAACAACAGCTGCTCTTGAACATTTAAAGAATCCTGCTGTTTTGCTGATACTCGCTCCATGGCTCCGAGCGTCAACAATCATCCCACGTTCAAAGGCTGTTAAATAGCGTTGTTTACCCGTATCTTCAGAAAAAAATCACTTCTACTGTCGTGGTAAACAACCTGCTTCCCTATTTATAATGGTCTGGCCCTCTAGCAACTTCAGCGCAAAATTATAGCTAATTATAGCTAATTTGCCTACAAACGCCAGGTGGTCATATTAAACTGCTGTAGTATAATTGTTGATTCTTTTGTTGTTTTAGTTTCAGCTCAGAATCACAGCCTACCAGCTTCCTTTACTCAGTTCCTTAGGCCTTCTTCACCTTATGTCCACTGCCCTCCTTTTTCTTAAGTTTTAATATACTGCCCACCACCTTGTCCAGCTCAAAGTCTCTGCCCACCACCTTTTTTTAGCTTAAATTTACTGCCTACTACATTCTTCAGCTCAAATTCTCTACCCACCAACTTCTTTAGCTTAGATTTACTGCTCACCACTTTATTCAGTTTAAATCCAACTACTGTAGCTAAAATTTACTGCTGAACATATGCCCATCACCTTCACACTGCTCCCTGCCCATACACCACCTTCACACAAGTGACAAGCTCTTACATTCAAGTCCACATCTAGCCACTCTAGAGCCATTATCATGCTGACTAATGTGCCTGCCCACTATCTGCCACTCACTAACTAGAGATGCGTTCCCTGTCCAGCCACCTTCAGTGGGCAGAGGACACCTTTAATTGGCCACAAGTTTTACATATTTGCTCTACAGCATTATTATGATATGAACATGCACTACCCAAGCAGCCAGTCATTTTTGAGTGCACTGTATGAGTGAAATATTTAATCTAATTGGTGGCTATGGGTTATTACAGTATGTCTTAGGCCTCGGTTAGGTGGGCAGTAAAGCCCCTCTGAAAAAATGATTCTGGTGCTCAGGAGTGACACTGCCACCTCCTTAATGCTCTATTTGTTATCCCAATGGAGATTCTCTATTACTACACCGTGCTGTAAACACGCACCCATGCGTTGGCAGTACAGTTCCACTGATTGCAATTGTCACATTTTGCAAGCCACACCACCTGCCAAATGCAATATGCTGTTTAAAATTGGTCACATTGCAAAGCATCACAGCCACCGCATGTATATGGACTCAGCAGCCACTATTTCACCTTTTAGGTTGGCGGCCAGGGAGGGTGTAACAATACGAATAAACCGCCTATTTTTACCGTCCTGTTGCCGCCGTTTTGAATCAGGCTTTACTGAGTAATTTAGCAACAGACAGGAAATTAGATCCGCAAGTCATGGTTTGGGAAACCTCTGTACAGCTAGCAATCAGTCATAATAACAAGATAATTGTAACAAAGTATTTTTTACATTTGTTATGTCATAACTGGTTCCTACCACTCTAGTGGAAGAAATCCAGTTTCTAGTTGTGAGTTCCATCTATGCAGATAAGACCAGCAGGAAAGAACATGCATTGTGCATTCTTAATATCAAATGGTAGTAATAAGTGATAATTAGCATGGATACACGATACGTGTAATCCTGTAAATCAGGTATATTGAGGCATTGGTGATGTTCCAACAAGAATTTCTCCGGGATTTGTAAATGCTATATTTGTACCTAGGAGGCTCCTTTCATAGGGTTGAGCTAGACTTGATGTTAGATGGAAATAAGTAAAAGATTTGTCTGTGAAGGTTCTCATTCACCCAGGTCATGGTATATCTGTAAAAAAATTAAGTCAAGGCAACTGGACTTGCTGTATTTTTCTTGAAGACGTTTCACTGGTCATCCAACCAGCTTTCTCAATTCAGAATGACTTGTACAAAAATTATCTGGGAATAAATATGTTGAATGTTGCTTCAATCCACATCATCTGTTAGTCACAACCAGGTTTTCATTGCATTTGCACATAATTGGAGCTAGGAGGTGTTATTACCCCAAACTAAGCTTGAATAGAGGTGGGGGGGTGGGGGGGGTGAGACATCTATTGTCAGCCACATACAATGCTGTTTGTGGCATACAATGCAAGGCCATATCTGTGTGTTTATTACTAGCCCTACACTTCTCTTCAGTCATGCATGTGTAAGGTATAGTGCTTTCAAAAACAGTTGCACCCCTTTCTCCTATAGATATTTTTGCCAGATTTATTTAAAAATATCCAAAAGTGTAAAAAAATACATTTTGAAAAACATATTGCTACATGCTACCTTTGGCATTGATCCACATGTGCATTTTGGTTATTAAGCTCTGAAAGTGGCATCAAAATATAATATAGTCATTTTAACCTAAATTTGCAAGTGCTTTTGCTGCCACGATTAGGTCACCTGAGCTGCTTGGTTCTGTTTCAGTTGTTTAATCTGCTACAAGTTTAGAAGTACCACAAATGTATAGTTAAAAATTACAAACAGGCAAAAAGGTGGATATACACAGGACATAAAGAAAGTGCGTTCCACCTAATATTTAGGACTAAATGACCATGACAGACTAAAAAATTGATGGCAACCAGTTTGAGGTCTTTGCAGAGTGTCTGTCCTAGTCTGTTAAATTCACCTAAAACTAAAGCAAAATGCTGCAACTGATACAGCTGGACACAAACAAAACATGAAAATCTGCTAAAACATTTAAGCATGAAAGCATTAAGCCAGGAATGGAAAATCTGCTTATAGTTTTTCATGTAAATATGCAGGTAAAAATACTTTTGGAATCCTACCAAGCAAGTTCAGAATTTTCCATACCAGCATCAACATATCTCTAGAAGAAAAATATATCGTCCAAAAAACAAGTAGTATAGCCTAACAACCTTGTGACCATACAGGTCCAACAACAATATGTAATGCTATAAAAAGGAGATGTGAAATGAATGGGCTGAATTGTATCATTTCAGGTACGGTAACTTACTTTACTGTGGAAGTAGAGCAAAAGCCCCAAACCTGTCTCAGCTTATAAGTGTTCTTCAAATATACCCACTGGGCATTAGCCACAAGAAGAACTAATACATTTGGCGCTGCTTTCTTAACCACTGAAAGACCAGGTGTTAAACCCCCTTCCTGGCCAGGCTATTTTTCAGTATTCAGCACTGCAGTACTTTGACTGACATTTTTCCCATCATGCAACGCTGTACTGAAATGAATAGTCTGACGTTCGTGGCGATATGCAACATGTGCGGCATAATAGGCGCAAAAGTCGTTTTCGCACGTTGGCGCACCCGACACCTGTTTGCGTGTGTATGTGGGGGGCGGGGGACTGAAAACATTTTTTTGTGTTTAAAAAAAAAAAATCATGCTTCTTTCATTTTTTTTATGCGTCTTTAATTTTTTTATTACTTTTTATTTTTACACTTAACTTTATTGCTATCATATGGGGGGCTAAGAAGTCCCCTATGTGATAGCCAATTTACATGACAGGTCCTCTTTAAGCAAAAATAAAATAGAAAACCAGCTGCACTCCTTATCAGAACAATTGAAGCCCTGCAACAGCAGGTGGGTGCTTGTAGCGACCACGGACAGCACCGTGTATAGTACAAAAGTGTAAAGTAAATGTCACCAATGAAATCTGCTTCACCAGCTTCTCCCCAGCTTCTGTAGCTGGGAATGACAGCTGAATGCGGAAGTGATGTAATATACATCCTAAATTCGGGGACGGAGAGGAGATCAGAGGGAGATCGTGTACCGAACTCTCTTTGATCTCCAGTCACAGAGCTGCCTTGCCGCTCCTGGCCGCACCGGGCATAGCAGATCTTGGGACTGGCAACGGCAGTGACGGCGGCGGGTGCGGGGGTAAAACTGCACCTACTACAAGCGATCAGGCGCCCGATCATTTGAATGTAAACAGCCATCGTTGGCTGTTTACATTTTTGATGGTTTCTCGTGTGTGCGCTGAGCACTTAAGACGCCCTCCCACTCCTACAAGGCTCTTGTCCGGCCGTTTACCTACGGCCAGCGGACGGGAGATGGTTAAAGCATAAGTAATTTATATGCCATCCCATTACATTATTTTTCATTTAAAATAAACAAGTAGTAAAATATACAGTAAACTGGCACTTTAAGGCCTCATGCACACAGCAATGCTTCCGGGTGGGTTTGGAAATTATTTCAATACTCACCTGGAAGCATGTAATGCTTTGTTATGGCTCAATGCACACCTAGACTTTAGCAGCATCTAGATGCATACAGTAGGGTTGCCACCTGTCCAGGATTCACCCGGACAGACACAAGATGTCAGGCAGACAGGGGCAACCAAAATTAAGATAGGGGCTGCTGGCACCCCACTAAAAATAGTCTTGACTGTGATATTTACATATGAATGGGTGGCGCTATTTACATATGAATAAGCCGCGACTCATTCTCCCCCAAAAATTTCCGTGCGTCTCTAGAGTGTTCGGGTTTCACTGGAACACAAGGTGGCAACCCTAGCATTCAGTCTAGCTGAGTTTACACAGACAAAACTTTTCTGTGTCCCGGGACCGTCTAGCCAGGTTTTACGCAGCTAAACAGTCCTGAACACATGTAAACATGGCTAAACGCAACTAAACCCAGGAAGATCTAAAGACAGAAAACATAAGGCCTAAGAGGAAAGAAGGTGATGGGACATAACTTTTTTTGCCACTATTCCTCCCCACTGTTTTCCAAAGTAATAATGCACATTCCAACTCTGAGGTCAAGCAAGGGTATATCCCCCACCTGCCACATGTCAATACCTAAACCTGCGGATAAGTCATTCAGGCACCTTTTACTACATTGTTGGATGCAGGTGGGAGGTTTGCCTATACGTCCACTGCCAGGGTTTCAGTATTCATACACTGCGACAGTCTGGAAGGACTGATGATAAAGTAAAAGGTATGCCTTTGTACATTTTGGTGCCTTCTCCCCACAGCAATCAGCAAAAAATCCTTGTTTTACTCTTCATCCTGCCCCCCACCCTCCCAAAAGTAGTTGTAATAGACAAAAAAAGTTTTGTTAGCACCTCTTTCATACATAAGCCTCTTTATATATATTTGGATCTCTGTGATGTTTATATATACAGTGGCAGAGTTAGGGTCGCCTGGGGCAGAACACAATTTTGTGCCCCCCCCCCATTATATCACCCCCCCAATCGACCCCAGCGAGCAGCCACATAATGTGCCTGCTTAATTGTGTTCGGATACTTAATGATAATTGGACCCTGGGCAAGATTTTGCTGATGGGCCCACACAACCCTCCTGCCTTTATCACCTGCCCCGCACTTCCTGACCCAGACCCCCATATCCACCTACATCACATTCCTCCAAAAATAAACGAAAAAATAAAAACAACACAAAAGATTTAGGACTCTGCAATGTAATAGACTCAGGACTGTGCAACGCAATGGACTCAGGACTCTGTAGCACAATAGACTCAGGACTCTGAAACACGATAGACTCAGGACTCTGAAACGCAATGGACTCAGGACTCTGAAACGCAATAGACTCAGGACTCTGCAATGCAATGGAGTCAGGACTTTGTAGTGCAATGGATTTAGGACTCTGCAACGCAATGCACTCAGGACTTTGCAACACAATGGACTCAGGACTCTACAAAGCAAAGGACTCAGGACTTTGCAATGCAATAGACTCAGGAATCTGCAACACAATGGACTCAGGACTCTGCAACGCAATGGACTTAGGACTCTGAAACGCAAACGATTCAGGACTCTGCAATGCAATAGACTCAGGACTCTGCAATGCAATAGAGTCAGGACTCTGCCACGCAATAGACTCAGGACTCTGCCACACAATAGACTCAGGAATCTACAATACAATGGACTCAGGAATTGCAGCTCAATGGAGTCGGGACTCTGCAGCACAATGGACTCAGGACTCTGTAGCGCAATAGACTCAGGACTCTGAAACGCAATGGACTCAGGACTCTGCAATGCAATGGAGTCAGGACTTTGCAGTGCAATGGATTTAGGACTCTGCGACACTGTGGACTCAGGACTCTGCCACACAATGCACTCAGGACTCTGCAACGCAATGGACTCAGGACTCTGAAACGCAATAGACTCAGGACTCTGCAACACAATGGACTTTAGAAAGAACTTGTGCAGGAAAGAAAACATTACCAAGCAGACTTTTCTCCTGGACTCGTCTGACGAGACGCTTTTGTCTAGGGGAATCCGATTAGCTGTGTCCTGATGTGTGGATTCATACCCGTGAGCCGATTGGCTAGAGATTACATTTTTTATCTTGCCACACTCAGCTATGCGAGCTCTTGCCTTGCAGAGCTTGGGAGAGGATATTGCTAGAAATACTGCACATAAAGGTCCACAAGCCACCGCTTCCCTTTGCTGTGCGCGGCTCCGTGTGCAGTGTGTCACAGGCTTCATTTGTTTAATTGTGTTCGCTCCTCGGCTGGTCGGGCTCCCATCTCTGCACCTGGGGCAGCCCATGGTTCTTACGCCACTGACTCCACTCACTGCACACAAACACACAGTACAAACAACACGCATACAACACACACACAGTACACACAGCACACATGCAACACATAATACACACACTATATGGACATCAGGTGAGCGATCCAGAGACAACAGTTTAATAGAATGCATGTCAGGAGGAAACTGGGTATTGTTAAAAACCCAGTAAGTATGTGAGCTAATCAAGGAGTCGCAACAGAATAATAACGGCACAAACAAGAAGGACAAAAACTCCAAGGATGGTCTATGACTTGGTGTAGCCACGGCAGGGACCTAAGAGCCACTTCGGATATGCCACTTTCCAAGGAGACACCCACCTTAGACATACGGGCATGAAATCAGTCCATAAGCCATGTGAGAAAAGCAAATTTATGATATAGTGAGAAGTCTGGGAGGTTAACACCCCTTTTAAATTTGGGTCTATATAGGATCTTACCACTGACTCAAGGCAGACCGTGGCTCTAAATAAATTTGTAGGTTGCAGAATGAAGCTTGTGAAAGAAAGAGGTAGATACGGATATGGGAATCATCCGAAATCTAAAGAATGTGCAGCAGAATATCGATCTTAAGAACATTGACCCTACTGAGTAAGGATAGTTGAGGAAGATGCCATCAACATCTATTTTATTTAAAATTATAATTATCCTTTAACAATAGATGTGACAAATTACACTAAAGCCATTTCATGTATTAGGCAATATAAACTTTATAGAGTAATAACTTATTGTTAAAACAAGTCCATAACTCACCATACAATATAGAGTGCACTTTTCAAGTTATTGGTGCAGTATTACATAACTGAACAAAGAAAAAGACATCATTGTTAAAACTGCAATCCAGGAGGTGAGGTGGGGGGGGGGG
>NW_017307712.1:286608-300440 GCF_000935625.1 Nanorana parkeri
GGGGGGGGGGGGGGGGGGGGGAGTTTTAGTAACAAAGTGGAAATTGTAAAGATTTTAATGAGCTGTCTGGGGGAAGTAGGCATCCCAGTGGGAAAGCAGAGCACATTGAAGATGCCATGTTATGCTTTTTAAGATGCAGTCCCTTTGCTTAGCCGCCGTGGGTGGCTACATCACCCTTAACAAGACTTGTGGTAGAGGTGAGTGTTCTGGATAGGAAACTGTTAGATCGGGGAGTTCAAGGTTGTGTTTTTCTGTTATTGACTGTTTACAAACACATTTTTCCATGACATTTTCTTATTTGTGACATACACGTGAACTGCAAGCAACATAAACGGTGTGTGATCAATAAAATTTACATTTTTACATTCATACATTTGAAAAGAATAGCAATAAATCATCGTATTTACTGCAAACAATGCAGACTTTCATATTCAAAAAGACTTTGATATATTTTGTTTTGTTTTAGAATTTCCAACTGTAACTCTACAACCTGTAACATTAAAAAAATGTAAGTTATTATAGCTTTTTAGGATTATTTCCATCATGTAAAAACAGTAGTGTATAAGAAATGCTTTGCAACGTTTCCAGTATGCATTCTTTCATAAAAACAGAAAGGTTCTTGTCTTCACATCCATATAAACAGTAGGTAAGATATTAAAACAGAAAGACAATTGGAAGTGTGGGTACAATTTTTTTCTTTAACTATGTGACTATAAATTTTAAATCTTATTGAATTAACTGTCACTTTAAAAAAAATAAGGATCCTTATCTTGGTGTTTTAGCTTTGTGAAATGAGCCTTATGTATTTTCAGTGGCTTTCCTGATCAGGGTCTTGTGATTTGCTTTGTCAGTGTCCAGTTAGTATTGTTCAGGTCTTTTTAATAATATATGTATGTGAGTTACAGATGGATAAGCACAGACAGAAGCCTTTTCACTCTGAATAGAAGCTAAAGGCTCAGCCAGTGGTTATCGTAGTAATAGAAAGGACTCAAGTTTAACACGTTCCAGGGAAACTACAGATATAATTTTATGTCGTTTTATTGCAGGCCCTCAAATGTTATAGTTTACTACACTGAAGCTTTGAATTATTGATGTAATCTCAGAATTTAGATCAGCAGCTTTCAGTTATTAAGGTGCCTTCTAAATCCACATTTAACATCAGAATATTTTTAAAATGTTTTTACAATGTGTTAAGGGATTTCTTGTCTTATCTTTCTATTGGCTTTAAAAAATGCCTTTTTAATGCACTGTAGATGCATACATAAATGTGATTTGTTTCTCCAAAACTGTAAAATACGGTGTTAAAATGTATGTATAAAGTAGTGATCAAGTCAAGTTTTGTTGTTGTGTGCATCCCAGCTAGGTAAAATGACCCTCTCTATTAGTCCTGGTCGCAGTTGTCACCAATATAAGTGATGGGAAGCCCAACATTTTAGAGTTGTCACCAGAACAAGAAGTGAAGGTAAATTTTCCAATGGGGACATCTGTTCCATTGACAACTGTCCCAGCTAGGTAGAGTGACCCTTTCTATTTTGTCCTGGCTGTAACTGCCACCAATATAATGAGTAAATATAATGCCACCAATATAATGAGTAATGGAAAGCCCAACATTTTAGAGTTGTCACCAGGTAAATCTTCCAATGGGGACACTTTATAGATATTTTTCCTGGGACAGGAAGTGATGGAAAACACAGACAGCAGGGTTATAGTCCTTCTCTGCTCTATGCCCAAAAAGTGGCTAAATGTGGCTATTAGGGTTGTTCAGGTACGAGTTCAGATACCAGTGCCAATACTTTGTATTTTCGCGAGAACTACCAGGGTTGCAGCGATTGCAGCTGGGACCTGGCTCTCGCAGTCTACCACTGTCCTGAAATCATTAGTCTGTATTGTTCTAGAAAAACTGCCACATGACAATAAACAAAAATGTATCAGTGCTTGTATCTGTGAGTACTTGGACAAGTATCAGTACTTGTACTTGAAAAAAATGGTATCGGTGCATCCCTAATATACCTATAGTTTTTAAATTATCCCAGGAGCTCCATATGATCTATAAAAATGACAGCTGCTGCCTAACTTTTGAGTTTTTCTCTAGTCTAGTCTGGAAAAGTATCTGTACTTGTACTTGTACCAAGTACGGTACTTGGTATCTGAACATCCCTAATGGCTATACATGTACTTTATTCTATATAACATAGAGCAAAAAGTACTGATGTACAGTATATTATTGTTTATCATAAAATGTTTTTATATAAAAATGTTTTACTTTATTTTGTAATAGGTAGTAGATTTTCACTGTTACCGGTATAACAATTAAACACCTTACATGGCCATGTTAAAAAAACTAACAAAGACCCATATTTATTACTGGGTGTGTTATAGTAATAAATAAAGAATGTTCAATTAGGCTTTAAAAAGACTGCAAATTACTTTTGAAATTACATCTATATGTTAAAGATTTTATGAAATAATAATATGTAAATATAATAATTTATTTATATTTGTATTATTTATATAGAACCAAGTGCTTTACATACTAATAATGATTCATATCAGTCCCTATCCCTGGAGAGACTCACAATGTCTCTACCCCTTTTACACACACGGGGCCAATTTGGGAACTAGCCAATTAACCGATCAGTGTGTTTTTGGATTGTGAGAGGAAAAACATGCACATAGCATGTATTTACTAAAACTGACTTCAAATATATTTGCCAGTAGAGTGGTACCTAAATAATACCCCCCTCACCCTCAGAATAGTGTGATGATAGTGTGGAGTTCATCTGAGTGCATGGACGTGGTTTCATTGTACACAGTGTCCCATAGCTCTCCAGTCATATAACTATGTTTTCCTGATGCTATTATTAGATGGTCTGCATATGAAATAATAATATGTAAATATAATAATTTATTTATATTTGTATTATTTATATAGAACCAAGTGCTTTACATACTAATAATGATTCATATCAGTCCCTATCCCTGGAGAGACTCACAATGTCTCTACCCCTTTTACACACACGGGGCCAATTTGGGAACTAGCCAATTAACCGATCAGTGTGTTTTTGGATTGTGAGAGGAAAAACATGCACATAGCATGTATTTACTAAAACTGACTTCAAATATATTTGCCAGTAGAGTGGTACCTAAATAATACCCCCCTCACCCTCAGAATAGTGTGATGATAGTGTGGAGTTCATCTGAGTGCATGGACGTGGTTTCATTGTACACAGTGTCCCATAGCTCTCCAGTCATATAACTATGTTTTCCTGATGCTATTATTAGATGGTCTGCTAATATCAGGTGTACATCCTGTTTCCTCACTTTATTTATAGTACATGGGAAGAGATATTAAATTCAGAACCTTGTATTACCCATTAACTCATTGTGTTGTCATTTAAAAAGGCTAAATAAATCCCATATTACTATGACCCTTTTTAGTTAGGTAGTAGATGCATGAAGGAATTAAAGCTGTCCTTCAGGTAAACAGGCAATTAGACAAATACTTTTACTGTATTTATATATCGTGGCATTGCGAGGCAATACCACGGTGTTAGGTGGCCTCAAAGTCACCCATGGTTCTCAGCCAGAGGGGATGAGTGGCTCCAGGAAGAAATTACTTGTACCAGGAAAGAACTGCCTTTTCTGTCCTTTCCAGGTTTTCTGGATCCTAGTTGGGATCCTGGAGCCAGAAGATTTCTTAGAGCTCTGGGTGTGACGAAATCTCCAGTCCTGGGTCCGTGGGTTAGTAGTGACCAGCACCTGATTGTTCACCTGTGTGCATCCGTCATGAAAAGTGTGCTGGGATGTGTTCAGGGCCCCACCTGTGAGTCAGGAGAACTCCACCCAGGAGTCAGTGGAGGCCAGCGCAGCAGGGAGCTGCGGGTGTGTGAAACCTATGGGGCAGGTTGGTACGTTGCTGAGAGTTGTCTGGAGGTAACAGACAGTGGCCCTAAGGATTGAGGCCGGATCAGCAGTGCTGCAAGAGAAAAGTGTTACAGGACTGGGACACTGAGTGTGAGAGACAACTCGAGGATTGGTGAGCCGTATCTGTTATATGCTGCAGCAAGCTATTTTGTGTTGGACTTCTTGATTGTCTACCTTTTGGAAAGAAAAATAAAGACTTTGTTAATGGAAAAACGCTGTGTGAGTGCTCTGTGAGCTCCCCAACATTACAATAAATATATACATACATATATGAACAATTTTACCTTCCAAAGGATTTATTTTGTCCAATCAGTCCTGAGATTGAGTCTCCATCTCAATCTGGAAAAAAAACTGAATGGACACGGATGTCACAAGAGTGACATTGGTTCCATAGTGCTCAAATCAGCGGGGGATGTGTGCGCAGTTTCCCAGATGATCAAAACAGATGGCACCCAAGGGAAAGGGGCCTAATACAGTGTATCAGCCAGGGACCAAAACACATTGCAGATAGTGTAGAATGGAGAGGGGAGCAGGGCAGGGGAACTGGGAGGAGCTTCATTGGAGAGAAAATACATTGATATACGAGTTATGTGATGAGTGTTATGTGCAATATGCTTGGCACACAGACAAGAATAAAAACAACTAAAATAGCTTCTAACTCTTACCAGCTTTACTAAAAAATGCTTTCATTGTTATGTACCTGTTGGAGCTATTCCCCTCATTTACAGTCCTGCCGACCAAAGTTTGTAAAAAATCTCCCCAATGTTTTCACGGGCAGTAATAAAAACAACATTTAGTATCATTTGTGTTTTTGCAAACGGAAAAGTTAATCTGTCTTTATCATATATCTAGATGACAGCCACAGATGACAAGATACCAGCAAACAGCTCCCATATTGAAGAGTTTATCCTGTTGGGATTCAGCAATGTCAATGTGAAGCTTCAGCTGTTCCTCTTTCCCCTTTTTCTCCTAATCTATGTATTCACATTACTTGGCAACCTTACTATCATCATTGTGGCCACTTTTGACTCTTTACTACATACCCCAATGTATTATTTCCTACGTAACCTCTCTTTTCTTGAAATATGCTACATATCTGTTACCCTCCCCAAGCTGCTACAAACATTTGTGGCCAAGAAGAAGACAATCCCCTTCTATGGTTGCTGTGTACAGATGTATTGCTTTTTCACCCTTGGTGTCACTGAGTGTTTCCTCCTAGCTGTCATGGCATATGATCGCTTTGTGGCCATCTGCAATCCCCTGAGATACTTTTCAATTATGAACAAAACTACATGCCTAAAAATGGCTATGGTTTCTTGGGTATCTGGCAATCTTATTTCCTTTGGTCAGACTGCTTCCATCTTTTCTTTACCCTATTGTGGTCCCAACCTCATCAACCATTTTTTCTGTGACATACCCCCATTGCTGAAGCTGGCTTGCACTGATGTTAGAGCTAATGAGATTTCAGTTTCTGTCACTGGCTTTTTAGTACTGCCACTACCTTTTTCTCTAGTGCTTTATTCTTATGGCCGAATTATTGCTGCCATTCTGCGTATCAGCACTAATGCAGGGAGGAAAAAGGTTTTCTCAACCTGTGCCTCTCACTTTGCCTCAGTTACTTTGTTCTTTGGAACAGGTGCTTTTACGTATGTACGAGTGAAGACCAGTGATAATCCTAATAATGACAAAATATTGTCTCTGCTCTATAGCGTGGTAACCCCTCTGTTAAATCCTCTAATATATAGTTTACGAAATCAGGAAGTAAAAGGGGGACTTAAGAAAATAATGTATAAAAGTATTGGTATGTAAAGATGCAAAACCTTCTGCAAAAGCTCATAAAAGTGAGAGCAATCAGTAAGGATAGCTGCATAATAATGTTTGTATATTTATGTCTGTCTATTTTTGCCTTTTTTTCCATCAAGAGATCTGTCAAAATAGATTTTGCCAGGAAAATCTCTCAAAAAATCTAAGCAGAGTTTATGTTTTGAAAGAGTTCTCTAAATAATACAAAGACACAACGTGTCCAATAAGTGCACACAGTAGAACAGTAGAACAGTAGAATAACATGTCACATAGAGCTCCAAAACAAACATTAACCAGCCACACAAGGCAAGCAGTCAATCATGTTTGGAATGTATATGGTACATCAAAAGTAAGGAAGAATGAACCATCACACTCAACCAGCAAGACTAAATGCGGCCAAATTTACACACAGAACTCTGAAGAAAATAAGTGTGGTTCTTGAGTGTAATGAATCTGTTTAATTCTCATAATGATTCCTTCGTAGAGGGAGGGGTAGTGGAAACTAATTATAAAGCCAACATTCTGCAAGCAGTAAATAATAATCTGGCAACCACCAGGGCTGTATACTCTAGGTATGAAAAGTCATAATATCCCAGCATGCAAATGGGTCAGCACTCAAAGAGGTGTCCATGACCCTATTAATAGCCTCTGTTCAGTATCTTTTGTGCTTAGGGCACAACCATAACAGGTGTATCAAATTACTATGGGGCTGACACCACTTGCTGCAACATGAGATAGGGTGAAGACCAAGGGGGTCATTTCACATATTCACAAAGGAGCCGAAGGATCCAGCCAAAGCTTCGGCTGATCCTTCGGCTCTCTTTGGCCGCCTCTGCCCTTCAGTTCAGTCGAACAGAAGGGCTTCTGTACAGGCTATTCATAGCTGAGCGGCTCAGCCGAGCCGAAGGCATTTGCTTCAGCTCAACTGAGCCGAAGTGTCAGCCGAAGCGGGGTGAACAGCCTGCTGAAGGTCGGCCTTTTGCCCCGCAAATGACAGCTGGGTGTAGCCAGCCGTGATCACACAGCTGGCTCCGCACAGTTGTAATGACAGATCAGCATCCCCAAATGACCTGCGGACCCTGAACTGTCATTAAACAATAACAACTGGACGGAGCCGGCCATGATGTCACGGCTGCCTGCGCCCAGATGTTATTCATTGGCCAGGACCTGCTAGAAGACTCTAGTAGGTGCCGACCAATAGGAAACAGTTGGGCGGAGCTAGCTGTCCAGCTGTTACTGATAGCTCCGCCCAATTGTTTTTTTTCCTTTTTTAAAAATGTTTTATTTATTTTTTGTATTTAACTATTTATTTACATTTTAAAAATCTTTTTTTTTAAACTTTTTTCATTGATTTTCTATTCTGCTCGGTACCACGGAGGTACTGAGCAGAATAGCAAAGCGCCGCTCAGTGGCATTCAGCTATTCACTCCCTGCCATTCGGCCCCTATCAGGATAGGGGCAAACGGCAGCGAGTGAGCTGCCGGAGCTTTGACTCAGCTGATCCAGATGTTGGATTGGCTGAGTTGAAGTCCTTCTGCTTGAAGTGACCAAAGTGCAGCTGAAATCAGCTGTACAAGCCAGAAGTGAATAGCCGAATGTAGTTCAGCTTACTTTTCTTCGGCTGGGTTATTCACTCAGCCTTCGGCAGCTTTGTGAATAACCCCCCAAGGAACTCAGGTGTGAAGAACCGAATCTGAACCCTGATGCTGCTGAGTGGTTCTACCTGCTGAGTCACCTTAGAACCTTGGATAGCACCTTGCCTGAACTTCTGTGTAATCCTCAATTAAACCTAGTTTCTGCTGAACTCTGAACTCCCTGCTCCTCCCTTGAACTTTCTATTTAAGCCATGCCTCTGCTCTTCCTGTTTGCCAGATCATTGTGCTCCTGCCAATATCTTGTTTCCTGCTCCTTCTGTGATACAATCCGCTCATACTGCTACCTGTGTACCGACCTTTAGCTGCTGATTCACCAACTACTCTCATCATCTTCCGCTCCATACCTGATACTTTGGCTACTGACCTCGGCTTGATCTCTGACTACGCTTCTGCCTGCTCCTATACTACTACCGTCTGCTTGTGTACCGAACCCGGCCTGTTTCACCACAAATTTGCCTGTTGTTTCAGGCACTGGACTCCGAGCCTGATCCCAGATCGTGACATCGGGGGTGTGGTACACCCGATGTAAAATAAAAAGCTGTGTCAGTCTGTGAGAAGGAGGCCAGGGATATATTTGGAACAGGTTGCAGTATATCATCATCCCAAGTGTCATCTGAAATGAGGCCAAGAGCCTTCCTCCATTTTTGTTTGCAGGAAATTACCCTGCATTGGTGGTGTCACTAGAAGGAAAAAATGTCCCTGTGTCAGTGGTGTCAATGAAAATGTCTTTGCGTTGATGGTTTTCGCTGGAAGGTAGAAAAAAGTCCTGTGTTAGTAGTGCAACTAGAAGGAAAAATTGCTCCTGCGTTGGTGGTGTCACTGGAACTAAAAATTGTCCCTGTGTCGGTGGTATCAATGGAAGAAAAAAATGCCCCTGCATCAGTGGTGTCACTGGAAGGAATAAATGCCCGTGTCAGTTGTGTCACTGGAAGGAAAAAAATGCCCCTGTGTCAGTTGTGTCACTGGAAGGAAAAAAACGCCCCTGCATCAGTGGTGCCACTGGAAAGAAAACATGCCCCTGCATCACTGGTGTCACTGTAAGGAAAAAAAGAAGGCAGCATTAACTTCTTCCCCTCTCTGGTCATGTTATATGTCCCATGACAAGGGGAGATAGAAGGGCAGTCTGCTTTCACTCCCCAGCGGGTGTACTGAGAAAAAAGATCTGTTCTCAGTGGGCGTCCACACGGGAAAAAAGGTCTGCTTTCAGAGGGCACCCCTATGTGCCTACTTTCTTCCACCCACATTAGTCTGCTATTGGAGGGAGGAGAGAGCAGTATCCTCCCTTCAGCAGCTATAATGGCCTCTGTTCTAAGCTCTGTTCTCCAGCTGTTTGAATGAGAAGAGTGATGGCAGTGCAAGCTCCTAGTGCCCCCTCTCCACATAAAAGCACCCGGTCCTGTTTACAAATGTCTGCCAAAAAATATCCCCCGCTTCAGCTTCTCATCTAGTGACTTGCTATAAAATTACAATATTGCGGTCCAATCACTGGGAGAGAAGAGACTGTGGAAATGCTTCCTCTTGCCTGCAGCAAATTGATGACACCACCCATGCCACAAAAGTCACTTACCTGGAGCTCAAGGAATAAAAGGACCAGATTTTGTACAACAAAAACTGTTGCTATACACATTAAGACAGCAATAAAGTTACTAAAAGATACACTTTAAACTGATCCATATAATTTGCATACATCAAACATATATGATGGATACCCAGTTCCTTACACATTTTGTAACCCTGCATGTTGTTCTTTATCATTGCAAATTGTTTATTGCAAAGTTCAGCTACAGTTACAGTGCCAGCTTATTCTTCCTGTATGATTTGGTAACATCACATATGGTGGGTGGGCTTATTTTAAGAGGAAGCTCTAGCACATTTACAATAAGCCTATACAGTATTTTGAGTTATTATTACATTGATAAAAAGTCAATTTGGCTTTAATATTCACATTTTACAAGCTTGCTGTGCCATTATTGGTTAACATATACAGATTAGTCTATTCTCCTGCTTGTTGCTATCTGTATGACTTCACAACTACAAAAAATAGGAAATGTATGCTGAGTAAAAAATGGGGCTGCCATTGCTAAAATCTCCTTTGAAAAATGCTAGTTGCCTAGCTCTCATGTTGTTCCAAAGGAGAATACTTAAGACAGACAGATTTTCAGAAGAGTCCATGAAATTATAAATGTACTTTTAGCACAGTTATCCTTAATAGGTCCTCCTTCCTCTTCCAGTAACCCCAAACGGTCTTTTGCATATCTGTCTCTGCTCCTTGTTATGGGGGGTGCTAAGCACAGCACAGTCTTCTCTTTATAACTTCCAGCCTTGCTGTGCTTTTATGTGCGTGGGCACTGTAATCTCCAGATATTCCAATGGAAAAATTGCCCACCATTGGGACCAATGAAAGATTGTCAGTCCACAGGAATGAATAGAGATCATGGTGCAAATATGTAGAATAACAGCGCTCAGCTGGGAGGCTTTTGAAGAGGAGGCTGTATGGGGCCCAGGATGCCCCAGAGCAAAGATGTTGGAGTAGCGGGAAGAGGTAAGGTGGAGGAGTTGCTGGAGGGGGTAGTGAGCTATATAGGGTAACTTTACCAAAAGTACAATTCTTCTTCTAACTGAGCAATTAGTTAGACAACATAGCATCACATTCACTTCAAGTAAAACTTCAGCCACAACATTTTAAAAAAAAGTTTGAACAGACTGAGAAAGTAGTAGACAGTTTAAGTTATCAGTAAACACACCCATAATTTAAAGCCCAGTTGAAAGCCTCCTTCTTATTACTTTAATGTAGTCTTTGGTACAGATCTAGAAAATACAGCGGTCCAAATCCCAAACAGCCAAACACACCCCCTGCGCAGTGCTCCAATAAACAACGCTGTTGGAGCACTGTGCAGGGGGAGTGATGGACAGCTGGGTTCAGTAGTGATCCGGATTTCCAGCATGCTCCCAGAACAGGGAATATAACAAAGGCTGCAGCACACTAGTACATTGGGGGAAAAAACAAGACTCATATATGCTTTACGGACTGCATTGCAGTATTATATAAGAAAGCTTCAACTGGGCATTAATCAGTAAAAAGACCAGCAGTCAGAGGCAGCAGTGCCTTAGATCTCACACTGCTAAGGTACAGCTATGAGGCTGTAGACACACTCACAAACCAGGAATGTAATCCCCTTTTTCATGAGCATTTACAGAGAAAAAAAAAGTTGATTTTTGAGGCTACTGCCTAGGGCCTAGGCACATATCACATTTCCAAATGTTACCTATAGCACAAAAAGTAAATTTGCTGAATACAAGTTCACTTTAAAAAAAAAAAAAAAAAAGCAGTAAAAAGCTTGCATTAGCTTTCTGGGTTACAACAGAGAAGCTCCCAATTCAATAGGGAAATTGAAGTATCCTTAGAATTCTCTCTGTTGTGTCCTACAGTGACCTAAGGGTTGAGGAGAAAGAAGAGCCACTGAGTACACTATATGCCATGTATCCCAAGTTTGTTTTTATCATTAGCACCTTTGGTTCCTCTTATTATTTTCATCTTTTTCTGAAAGATATTTCTGAGTTGTGGTGATTTCCACTGAAGCGTCTGAGAACATTATTTCCAGCACCTGCTTCCTACGTCTAACGATTCATTGCTGCTCTGTGCTTTTAATTCTCTTTGAAGTATCTTGTGACTGTCACATGACATCGAGTATGAGGAAATATGGTGCTTGAAAAAGCATCGTCCTGTCCTGCCACAAGCAGAACAATGTTGTTTTCAGACAAACATACAAATAGCGTGCCACTACCAATTATATCAATTATATTTCTCTGCACATGTATTTATGACGTAGCACCAGGTAGCACTACTCTATTTAACAGAAATTTACTGTCTCCATAATGCACAATGTTTTGGGTCTAGTCAGTTTTAAGTATTAGTTGAAACACATTATAATTGTAGTTATTAGATGTAGTAATAAAATGTAATAATGGAATTCTAGGTCTGTATAAATTTGGGGAAAGTATAAAATTTCATAGTGATTTTTTTTCTATACAGTTTAAAAATCAAAAAGAAAACGTTTATATTTTGTGTCTTTTTTAAAAAGTATTACACATTAAAAAAATTACAGTATTTTTTTTATTTACCAATATGAGCCCCCAGATGGCATGCACTGCCATCACAATAGCAGCATGTTTTCCTGCGTTGAAGTACCAATTCAAGACAGCCATTTAAAAATGAATGGGCTATAATGCATTTTAATACCCAAAAATGTCAGTTCTGCTGTATTTCATACACACCCTGAAGATAAAGTGGAAGTAAAATAAGCCCCATTGTTGGTGTCCGTGGCAGAAATAGTAATTCCAGCATTGATGTCAGTTGCATTAATAACCCCAGTACTGGTGTCTGTGGACACAATTATTACTCCTGCATTGGTGTCAGTGACTGCAATAATAACCCCCAGAATTGGTGTCAGTAGCTTCAGTAATAACCCCCAGCATTGGTATCAGTCACCTTACTATAACCCCCAGCATTCATGCCAGTTTCTGCAATAATAATTCCCAACATTCATGTCAGTCACCACAGTAATGAGCCCAGTATTGATGCCAGTGACAGCAATAAAAACCCCCAGCATTGGTGCCAGCGACCTGAATAATAACCCCCAGCATTGGTGTCAGTCACCTTATTATAACTCCAGCATTCATATCAATTGCTGCAATACCGTGTTTCCCCGAAAATAATACACGGTCTTATATTATTTTGGGGCTCAAAAAAACACACTAGGTCTTATTTTTTTTAATGTACAACAATCCACAATTATTCATGGCCTGATTTTCTTGTGATTCCATTTCCTGTAGAACCATTGACCCCAATCTTTCATGTCTAGCAATAGAGCTCTCCTTAAATGAACACTTCTTGTCCAAGTAGCCTGCTTGTAATGCATTGGCAACACAGGTGTCAGTGATTTTATCCTATGAATTCTTCACCCAAGTGCATTTGGTATTACTCCGCCTGTGACAGGAGCCGGCGCTATAGAGGAAGCATCAGCTTATGCGGCTCTGCTCCCTCTGCTGCCGCCTCGCTACCTCTAGCGCTGGCTTCGTTTGCACCGCTGATTCTCTCCCCTTATGCCACCACCTGCCCTGGGAATAGTCACAACTAGGTCTTTCTGTATAAAAGTTTGTGCAGTTACTCAATAAATCAGAGTTTGTTTCATCCTACACTCGTGTCCCGACAAGTGACTGGGGAAACTGAGAGCTAAAGATCAGCGGGTTGCAAGATCTCCTCAGCAAGGAAGAATACAGCGGCGGACATACTTATCCTGAGTACCAAGGTCCATCACACTTATATTTTAGCAAATCCCAAAAATAGTACTAGGTCTTATTTTCGGGGTAGGTCTTATTTATGGGGTAGGTCTTATTTTCGGGGAAACACGGTAATAGCCTCTAACACTCATGTCAGTCACCGCAGTAATGTCCCACATGATTGATGCCAGTGACTGCAATAAAACCATCAGCATGAATGCCAGGGACTGCATTAATAATCCCCAGCACTAGTGTCAGTTGCAGTAATAGTAACTCCCAGCATTGGTGCTAGTGACAACAATATTAACTCCCAACGTTGGTGTCAGTGTCCGCTAAATTAGCCCCAAGCATTGGTTTCAATGGCCACAGTAATAACTCCCACATTAGTGGCTAGTGGCAATGTTAACCCTCCTTAACCCTCACCCTGCATTGATCTGTACCAGTTAACCTCCCCTCCTGTATTGGTGATCAGTGGCAGTGCTGTTAAGCCCCCCTCCCTACGTTGGTAGTTATTGGCAATGCTGTTAACAACCACCCAGCCCCACCACACGTTGGTGGTTAGTTACAGCCCACGCACGTTTAGTTTATTTTACTTTACCAGGTCTCCTGCGCTGCTCTCTTCCTTAAGACGTTGGGTGGCCAGTCCAGGACTATATGTTTACTGTCAGGTGGAGATCACACCACCTAAAATACTTGCTTTATTTCAGTGCCATGTGTGGTATCCTGCTCAGTGTCCTGCCGCCACTGTGCAAAGTGCCCAAGATGCGTTGGCCGCACAGAGAGAGCTGGTGACTGCATTTGGCCCACAGGCCAAGTGTTGGGCACCCGGGTTGCAAGCCCTTCTACGATCCCAGCCAACAAGCGCTGAACATTATGCTTTAGTAGTTATTTTTTAAAAACAAGAAAGTTAAAAGTTTTAGTTTTTCTGTGCACAAATACTCTACATCCTTAATACAAACTTCTTTAAACTGTGGTTTGTTTTTTTAAAGAATTACACACCTCGAATGTCTCATCAGTTTGTAGCTTTTGCAGAAATTTTAGAAAGACTGTGTTAGACATACAGAGTTAATATCAGAGTGCTGTCCAGGATGACCTGAAGATCTGAAGGCAATAAATCTGCTCATAGATAGGGGAGAGCAAGGGAGATCTGTGACTACCTACAGCTTAGGG
>NW_017307712.1:300479-312393 GCF_000935625.1 Nanorana parkeri
ACAGGGGGCAGCTACTCTGTCTCCACCCTCAGTAGTCACACTGACTTGCTTATGTGCTTCCATATGATCAAGGATGGTCAGTAAAACCTGTGGTTTTGGGGCTGTATTTCCACTACTGGCTTTACTACAAAGTTAATTACTGAACTAGAACAAGCATGCAGCCAGTTAAGTTTGAAAATTTTGAACTTTAGTCCCATATCCTTTTTCCCAGGTCAGTGACTCACTAGGTTGTTAAGTCAGAATCAGATTGAGAGTCCCAGAAGAGTCATCAAACCATGATGTGTATAACAAGCTTTCAGTACAATATTTGTGAGTATATCACTACTAGTGAATGCAAATGCTGTATATATGTGCAAATAGGCATCAGACATGTTTGTATGAGCTAGACCCCATCCGAAACTAAAATGAAATTCCGAGAGATCTGAATCTGAGTAACAAAACGAAACGGCATTCGGACTTGAAACAACGAAAAATCGGAAACAAAACTAATTTTTTGCCGACTTACTCTATCTGTCTTACTCTATGTCTAGTATGAGCCCTAAAGCAAAAGGTCTTTTTTAATATCCCCCTCCCCAGCAACACATACTCCGAATGTTCAGACTCTGGGAATGAGGAATGTAAGCTCAACAATGCTTTAGTTGGAGCTTACACAGGGATGAGTACTAGCTTCCCATCCTCACATGACAGTGCTAAGCCAATCACCATGCACCAAGGCTATCAAATAACAGGAAGGGGAATTAGTCACATGTTCCTCCATACCCCAAATTCCTGAAATTTTCTTTGCTCCTGGTGGCATTGGAGTAAAGAAAATGTAAAAAGAGTATGTGCTGATGAGGAGGGTGGCATTAAAGCAAACCTGCTGTTAGTGTTTTTGTACCTCTAGTCTCTTGTTATGTTACTGCTACTAGGGGAATTTAAAATTCCAGAAATTGCAAGATGACATTAAGCCTTTCTGATGGATCTTTATATGTCTGATTGGATGCAGTCACCTTTCAGCTGACAATTTTCCGCCAGGCTTTTTCAATTTTTCAATCAATGTTTGTTAAGCCGTCAGGGCCACACAGCTTGGGTTTTGACTGATTCAGCAGGAATCGGTCAAAAACTAAGCTGTGTATGACTACTTTTATGGCAAAGATTAGTTTTAATTGCTGGAGTCATTGTTTTTTTTTTTGTAGTTTTCCCTTATTCTAGTGAACTAAAAGGCTAATATTATACAACCCTCATCAAGTTTAACTTTATCGTTTGTGTTAGGTTTTTGGGCAAATGTTCAGTCTAACTAATTTTAATTAAATTTTAGATGTGGTAAACCATGTGTGCACGTGGGTGGCATATAAGATAGCTTACTTAGCTCCGCTCCCTACTCTTCTTTACAGGACAGGATAGCGTGCCTGTGGTTCTTCATGACTCTGCCTGCAATAAATTCTCCCCTCTTCCATTATTAGATGTTAGCATGCATTGATTAGCCATTTGAGATGTGGGACAGACCATCTCAATATAAAAATGCATTTCAAAGAGATGAGAACATAAAACTAACTTTGTGTGTCTATACCAGGGGTCTCAATCTCAATTCACTTGGGGGCCACTGGACAAATTTTCTTCTCCTACGAACACAATTCATAAAATTTCATACTTCAAAATGAAATGTAACTACAGTATATACGGTACCAGTGTTGTCTGCGTGTGTTTATAATGTCAGTAATGGTTTCTTTGTATGCAATGTCAGTATATTTTTTGTGATGGTTTGTGTGTGTGTGTGTGTGTGCAAGTGTGTGTGTGTGTATTATCAGGATTTCTGTGAGTGATGCTGGTATGTGTGTTAATGTTTCTGTGTGTCATATCAGTATGTTTATATGTGTAAATGTGTGCAGTGTCAGTATATGTGTGTTTTTTTTCCCACAGGTTTTTATTTTAATCATAGAGGACCCACAAATTCACACATTCACTCATACGCACACACAATAAGGCCACATTCACACCTGTAAGTTCAGATGTGATTAGGGATTCCTGTGTCAGGAACTTGAATTTTTCCGCAGCAGGAATCCCTAGTCTGGCATTTACAAGTGGCAGCTGTTACCCACTCAAGTTAATGATTGGTGACAGCTGCTGCATGTACATGCCAGCACACCGCATGTTATTATATGTGGTTAGAAAACAATCACTCTCCCTGGACGCATGATCGATGTATTCAGGGATAGTGATTGATTCCTAACCACATGTAATCGTATCACATATGATTAAATGTGGTGTGCAGGTGTTTACATACAGCAGCTGTCACCCAATCAGTAACTTGAGGGGGTGACAGCTGCCACTTGTAAACGCCAGATTAGGGATTCCTGCTGCAGGAAAATGCAAGTTCCCGACTAAGGAATCGCAAATCACACCTAAAGGTATGGGTGTGAATGGGGCCTTATACACACACACACACACACACACAGAAATACCCCCCACACACATAGACACACAGAAATACACACACACACACTAATACAGAATACATGAAAAAAAGAGAGCATTGTCATCTGAATATTCCCTGGCAGTTCAGTGGTTGATTAGTAAGTTCTGTACCTTTGGCTGGTGCAGACCTTACTAATCCTTCTTTTTGGCCAGCACTCAGAGCCTGTCAGAGCTGCGGCCGAAAGGAATTGAGTGCCAGCACTGACAGGAGCAGCTATGCTGTCTACATCCAACAGAGATGCAGACTGTGTAGCTGTTCCCGCAAGTCAGGTACACAGTCCATGTCAGCCATGTCATGTCTTGTCAGCCGGCTGCAGGCAACATGGTACTGGGCTGGTACATTGAGACCCCTTGTCTATACAGATATAATTATGTGTTTGTATACTTGTACATCTAAAATTAGCAGATGTCCAGTTAATGTCACCAATATGATATATTTAATAACTATTAGTAGATCCAAATCACACCCTAAATGGAGCCTATTAAAATGGCTTTTGGCTTTTTTTGACAAGGCTCTCATCCAGCACTGGAGGGTGCTTCTGTTGAATCTCCAGAAAAGCTACTAGTTCCAGGGCACAGCATACCTGGGCATCTTCTGTTATGGTGATGTGCCTATCCTAGAACTAGTGCTACTTTCAGGAACTGACAATAAAAAGTCTCCATCACTAAATGAGAGAATTGGCTGTGACAGGTAACAGCTACTGATAAGTTCCTTTATGATTTTGTTTTTGTTAGAATACATTTACTCTACTTCCTTCTTTCTGAATGATTTACTTAGGTTTGGCAGGTACTACATAAAACCCCCCTCCAATAACTAAAAGCACAGAATATCCAGCATATTTACCAGTGACCCGTATTTTTTAGAGAAGGGACCAGTATCTTGAGAAAGAAAGGACCAGTATTTTGTTAAGGAATCTGGCACCATGAACCAGCTGTTGGTGTTCATCGTTTCAAAAAGATAAGTAATTAAGAGTTTCCCAGCAGCCTGGGAAATCCTCATAAGTCCTGTTTTTTTTTCGTTTATTACAAATAGTTATTTTGCTTGTTAAAGAAAAAAATCATAAAAACAGATTAAATTATAAAAGGAAATCCTCTGTAAAGCACATCAATTTATTCAAGTGACACGTGTTGTCCTCTTTTTATTGGAAAAATGTAAGAAACTGTTGCTTTTACTGGCTTTCAACTAAGCCATAATGGAAATTTCATGCCAATGATAGTAATCATTTCACAATTTTTACTTACACTACAGTGTTAGTGTGTCAATACATTTTAAATAACTGGTGCAGGCATGGGAATTACACCTGTAAGTCTCTTCCCTACTTTTCAACAAATACAAGGTCAGTGCTTAGTTGTGAAAGTTGTGTGTCCACCATTATCAGAGGTGTTGGGACAAGAGAAGCAAGGGAGGCCGCCCTTGTCATCTCAGGCTCTTACCAAGTACATAATGGGGTGTTTGGGGAATGTGGAGTTGTGGTTTTGAAATGTTTTTGTGCACTCTCTTTTGACATTTTATTAAAAGTTTAAGGCAATGCAGTGTGGTACTGTGAAAGAAGAGACTTGCAAACTTTACTAATAAACTGTTTTGCCACTGGCCAATGGGTAGAGCATTGAGGGGTAAAGTTTCCTATTGCTTTTGTATCTGTGGCTGCTACTTCTACCTTTCAATTCAAGGCTATTTTCCCTAGTCACAACCTGAGAGCTGCCTTGCATCAAGTGCACTTGTGGTAGGGCAAAGGCAAAAGCTGCGTACTCCTCAGACTCTATGCCTTGGTGCAAGTAAATGTCTACCAAAAGTGACACAGATATTTGCACTTTCATGAATATCTAATGGATTTTTTATAGGGCTGCGGAAATTAACGATTAATCCCTCGATTAATCGTTAATTTTTTTGATCGATCAAAATTATTTTGATTCATCAAAGTTCTTTTGATCCGTACTCACCTCTCCGCCGGCTTCCGGGTCTTCCGTCGGAGATCCGGTGACGTCACGGACATCGACTCCTCCCACGGTCACCGGACTCCTCCCCCCTTCCCCAAGTGGCTGTCGGCTAACGAAGGGAAGGGGGAGGAGTCCGGTGACGTCGATGTCCGTGATGTCACTGGACTCCTCCCCCTTCCCTTCGTTACCCGATGGAGCTGCTTGGGCAGGTGAGTACACATCCCGGCCTGGAGAGAAACACTTTTTACCAGAAAGGTTTAATCTGCTGAATCGAGTAGGTTAAACCTTTCCCTGCGATCGGGTTTAATCGATTAATCGATTTAAAAAAATTTCGATTAATCGAACAGGGAAATTGTAATCATTACCAGCCCTAATTTTTTATCAAAACAAGTTTGGAAAGATTGCAAGTTGTGCTAATTAAGCAAGTAGCACAATTAAGTCTTCTACAGACTTTAAAGACTGCCATACATGGTTCGAATTTAGGCTGATTTTGCTTAAAGCAACAAACAACTTTTTTTTTTGTATTTCAGTCTACCTCAGCTTGTTCCTCCATAGTTTTTTTCATTATCTTTGTCAGTTTTGGGTGGAGATGTCCAAAATTTATGAATTTGAAGAAAAGCTTTAACCACATATATGGCTTAGGTAAGGTTTAAGCTGTAGTGGATAGAGGCTATATTGGGTGAGTCCTATGATGCGTGGGACCCATATAGTTATTTATAACATACAGGGGGAAAAAAGCATTACATTCAGTGAATAGAGAATTAATTACTGGAAAAATCTATGAGCGTGCATTGTTGGCACGTGGAGTACTCTGCAAAAATGTATTGAAATGGAGCATGCATATAAAGAACAGAGGACAAGAAGAAGACTCTGCAGAGACTGATTTTATACCACTGAACTAAGACTAATGGCATCTGGGTATTTTGTCAATGAAGACATTTTATTTAGAAGAGTAAACATACTGTATAAAACACTTCTCAACGCGTTTCATGGCTCTGAGTTGGCCACTTTTCCAGGAAGGTGGGAGGAGACAGTACCAGATAAAAATTGTATAAAATACTAAAAGATGTGTTGAACATGTATAAAGCCCTAGTTCAAAGTTGGTTGAGATTTAAATGATATATAAACCATATATATATATATATATGAACACCTATGTATATCTATATATATATATAAAGTGGGGATGTGTATCACATATATCTGGTATATAAATGATCAAGTCAAAACATTTTGCATTGAAACTTATATAGAAGTACAAGTATATGCATACTTGCTCCTCAGATTAAAAATAGTGAGGTACAATACAAGGAACATAAGAAATAAACGTAAGTTATTCATAAGATAAAGAGTTTATAAATACAAAGACGTGGTGGATTGCTAGTAAGTAAGCAAAATTAGATACTTTTCAGCAGCGTGGGAGCATTTCCAGATTTGTGTCTTAGCATGTGCATGAGCCCACTGTCAGATACCTTTAGCGCCCCAGTGACCTAGGGAACACTTCCGGATAGGTGTACACATGATGAGAATTGTGTACACCCACCCGGAAGTGTTGCCTAGGTCACTGAAATATCCCCCGCACTCTTCCGATCATCTGGTTGCCTGATATCCCTAACAAGACATTCTACAACCTTTCTATGTGAGTCTCACCAGGGCTCTGCGGGACTAGCAAGGCTGGTCAGACCCCACAGGGCCCCTTATGAGACCCCACAGAACCCTGCTACCCTGGTGAAGCCCCCTCAGAGCCCTGGTTTAACCAGGGCTTTGTGGGGGTCTCACCAGGGCCCTGAATGGGTCTAACCAGGCGGTTGAGACCCCACATAGCCCCGGTGAGACCCCACAGAGCCCTAGTGCTGGTGAGACCCCATCTCGCCCTGGTGAGACCAGACAGAGCCCTGGTGAGACCCCACAGTGCCCTGGTTTAACCAGGGCACTGTGGGGTCTCACCAGGCATCTGAGGGGTCTAACCAGGGTGGCAAGAGACTACATAGCCCTGCCGAGACCCTACAGAGCCCTGGTAAAACTCTACAGATCCCTGATGAGACCCTGCAGAGCCCTGATTTAATCAGGGCTCTTTGGGGTCTCACGGGCTCTGTGGGGTCTCACCAGGCTGGTGAGATCCCACATAGCCCTGGTGCTGGTGAGACCATACACAGCCCAGGTTTAACCAGGGCTCTGTGGGGTCTTACCAGAGCTCTGTGGGGTCTGCCCGGGGCTCTGTGGGTCTAACAAGGCTGGTTAGACTCCCCAGAACCTTGGTGAGGCTCCACAGAGCCCTGATGCTCTAGTGAGACCCCAAAGAGCCCTGGTGAGACCGTAGAGAGCTTTACAGAGCCCTGGTGCTGGTGGGACCCTGCGGAGCACTGGTTTTACCAGTGCTTCTTGAAGTCTCACTAGGGCTCTTTGGGGTCTCACCAGGGCTCTGAGGGGTCTAACCAGGCTGGTGATGAGACCCTACAGAGCCCTGGTGCTGGTGAGACCCTACAGAGCCCTGGTTTAACCGGGCCTGTGTGGGGTCTCACCAGGGCACTTTGGGGTCTCGCCAGGGCTCTGTGGGGTTTCACCAGCCCTTTTTTAACCCCACAGAACCATGTTGGGACCCTACCCTGGTGGGCTCTTTGGGATTTTACCAGGGCTCTGTGGGGTCTAACCAGGCTGGTTAGACCCCACAGAGCCCGAGTGAGACCGCACCGAGCCCTGATTAAATCAGGGATTTGTAGGGTCTCCCCACGGCTCTGTGGGGTTTCACCAAGACTGGTGAGACCCCCACAGAGCCCTAGTTTAACCAGGGCTCTTTGGGGTCTCACCAGGGCACTGAGGGGTCTAACCAGACTGGTGAAACTGCACAGAGCCCTGGTAAAATCCTACAGAGCCCTAATTTATTCAGGGCTCTGTGGGGTCTCACCAGGGCTCTGCGGGGTCTCACCAGCCTGGTTAAACCCCACAGAGCCCTGGTAAGACCCCACAGGCCTGAGTGGGGCCTCATGTTTAGGTTTCGCCTAAGGCCTCACAAACTCTAGAGCCGCCTCTGGACAGAAGCTAAAATTTTCAAGTAATTTCCAGGGACATATTGCAGCTAAGACCATCACAGTATATAGTCTTAGATGAGTACAAGTCAGCACTATACTTATCATTATGACAAACTTCCTAATTTGAAAGGGAATAGTACTATAATTTTTTATATGTGGGTAATTGTATTGTAGAAAGGTACCCCTTTTTCAGAAAAAAAGATAGACCAGTCAGAGTGGATCTTTTCTTAATGTAAAGTCATCTTCTGCTATCAATGGCTAGAGCTTTAGTGATGCTTTATAAAAAAAGCACAAAACATTTTAGTGAACTTTAGTAATCGCTCAGTAATAAATGGTACAATAAATCATAGTAATAAGCAGATTAAAAGCTACACACTACATATGTTGGACAACAAAATAGACTTAATGTTTTCCATAGTTTATAGCTTCCAGAAGGAAATGTTCTTCCTCACTGCTTATTGTTGTCGCACAAGTGCAATAACAGGTTTTAGAGCCAGTTGATCCGGGAAGAATCCCCAATGCAGAGAAGTGGATAGAAGACCACCCCTTGTTCCTCCACCCCTCCCAGAGTTTTGGCATTTTATACAATGGACCAGTTGATGAGATGTTCCAGCTTCTTGGATCTCTCAGGATGAGGTTAGCAATGCTGAAAACATAGTAAGAAAGCTGCATTGTTCTCTTACAGATTGTTGACTGCACAAAATGAATGTCAGTAGTACAATAGGTTCTACGCTCAAGAGCTTGCAGTCTATCAAGCTTATTCAACAAAGGGACAGTGCAGTAACCTATGGCAACCGATAAGAATTCATCTGTCAGTCTTTTTCTTAAGGAGCTGCTGAAATTAAACCAAATAACACTTTTCTGAAAAAAATCATAAAAACAGATAACAGTTAAATTATAAAAGGAAATCCTCTGTAAAGCACATCAATTTATTCAAGTGACACGTGTTGTCCTCTTTTTATTGGAAAAATGTAAGAAACTGTTGCTTTTACTGGCTTTCAACTAAGCCATAATGGAAATTTCATGCCAATGATAGTAATCATTTCACAATTTTTACTTACACTACGGTGTTAGTGTGTCTTTTCAGGAATTGACATCTGAAAATGTTCTGGAACCTTTACAGCACAACAGGCAACGGTCCTATTGCATCTGTAGAGATTGCATTCCTATTGTTGTGATACACTTATACCTACAACATGCCTAGAAGGAGAAATGATCACTCACAGGAGTCACATAAAACTTGTTTGGATGTTAGTTAAAAACATGGTAAATGACTATTTATATAAAATATGTAGGGAAAAAAGAAAACAAACACTAAGCTGTTGCCCATGATAACTGGATCAGATTTTTGTTTCTTAAAAGACAGAACCTGATTGCTCACTTTTAGAATGCCAGTTTTGTTAGTGTTTTTCTTAGTAATAGCCCCTTTGTGAAGTGCTTTTATATCATAATAGAGTTATGGTTTATTATAAACAAATGGTACTTTGTGGAGAGAGAAGTCTTGAATATCAAATATCAGTCCAATTAAATTTAATAAATGGATAAATATAATAGCGCTGAAACAAAATCAGTTAAGAAAGATGTAATGGATAGCTGCTGTAAACATTTACTTACACATAACAGTAAACTGCTGTTGAAGAGAAACAAGCACTTACTGGCTGTTAATTGCACAATCCAACAGCCAGTGAATTATGTGTCACTTATATTTATGGTAGCAGAATGCTACAAACAATATGACTTGTGTGAACTCAATGGAATGGAACCAAAAAGGGAGGGAGAGCCAATAAGGTCAATACTCAAGGACAGGAATTAAGTGTGGAAGGACTTATATCATACTAGCAAGGGCAAGAGAACATCTACTCATCTTCAGAAATAAATCTACCTGGATTTTTATTAAGGCCACATGAGCTGAAAGAATTCATGCCTGTAAGAAAAAATTATAATTTCCTATACAAAAACTACTAATTTCCTTTAAATTATGTTTTATTGTGTAATAGCACAGTAAAAGTGTCCTGGGTGCCACACAGCTGGATTTGGTTGTAACAGAATTCATGCTGTTTGATTGGGTTATTTGGGGTATTGGGTATGGCTTGCAGGCGATCACTTAGGGTGGAGGTAAGGAAAGAATGCATGTGGCTGTGGGAGTGCTAAATACTTAGAGGTGAAGCAATGGTGCGCCTCAAGGCAAAATGAGTGTAACCAGATTTTTTGGTTCTCAGTATACAGTGTTCAGCCATGTGAGCATGGTATGGCTGCCTTTTCTCCAAACTTAGAGCCAGAACCCCCCCTCCCTTTAACTACTGTCATAATCCATTTCTGTGTGCACAACTGTTTGAAGACAGTTCCACTGGAGAGAACAGCTTAGGATAGCTTGGCTTGTTAGTTTATGCAGTCTAGGCCTGTATTGCAATTGATTCTGTTTCCTGTCCATGCAATGCATAAAATGAGGGAATAAACCTTGAAAATGTCTACAGTATGTGTCAGATCTGCAAAGGCAATATAAGTCCCAAATGGGGTGGAAATCAAAGTCTCAAGCATTGTTGGCCAGGTTTACAGGGAGCCTGTATATATTATTTAGTAAAGGCTTACCTGCAGTAATGTTTCATACCCACTGGAAGCTGGTGTATCCTATTTCTCCTTCCTGATGGTGGTGACAGATAGTGTCCTTGGCTGCTGTTCAGTGGACCAGCATGTAAGGTGATGTAGGAGGACTAGTAGGACCAAGCTATTATAGGCTGCATCTGAAATCTTTACTGAGTGCTGTTGCAGAGTGCCCTGGGAAGTTTGAATGTATGCTTTGTAGCTTGTAGAAATCTTCCTGCCAACTTTACAGGACCTTTGAAGCTGCCTGAGCCAGGCAAGATGATGCACCCAATAGGGTGGCAGGGTTGTAGCAGGCGTCCAGTGGCTGATAATTAGGAATTGATGGAATATGAGAGCAACATAAACCACACCTGCAGACAAATAACTGCCAAAATGGCAACACTTGTAGATATTAGAACAGCTACTGTGTTTGACTGTGGGAGTAAGCTCATATGAGATTCTGTGACTCATTAGCTAAAGTATTGTGTAATTTAGATAGCCTCAATCACTGCAATACATAATATTGTGGACGTAGATATAATTATTTATGGTGGAGCCGTGTGACATGATTGTGATGGCTTTTAATGTTCAAGAAAGCCACTTTTGATTACCAGGTCATGAGGACATGGGGATCACATGGCTTTGTTGATAAACAAAAGCCATGTGCATGTACATTAAGGATCACATAGGTTTTATTTATCAACAAAGCCATGTGATCTTCCTGTCCTTACTGACCTGGCAATGGCATTGTTGATAAACAAAAGCCATGTGATCTCAATCATCCATGACTTTATTGACAAAGCTATGATCCATTCATTTGGCTTTTGTTTAACAACAAAACCATTGAAAACTACAGGTCAGCAAGGACATGGTAATTACATAGCTTTGATGATAAACAAAAGGTATGTGATCATGCACAATCTTGTTTACGTGGTTTTTGTTTATCAACAAGGGCACTGAACACCATGCCTGCTTGAAAGAGTGGCCGGTTGTTAAACTAGTTTTTGGTTGCGGTCCTTACTTACACCTGCATGCGAGGCCTCTACTGTATTCTTGGTTCCAGGTTCGGACCCTGGAAGGGTCACATTTCACACGTGAGACCCATGTGACAAGGGGGCTCATGTGACAGGTGTGCTGGAGGACACTGAGCTGCCTCGGCCACTGGTTTACCCTCCGTGACCCAACCACTACACACTGCTGGCCCAAGCCAACTAAGACAATAAGTTCCCAGATATAGGCTACCCACCGATCAGAGGAATCTTCTGTTAGAATTCCTCTTTACTTAAGTCAATGTAAAAGAAAACAGTCCATTTCTAGCATGGTTACATTGCCATTTTCAGACTTATAGACACAAGAGGGTGCTCTCTCAATGGAGTTCTCAGCTATTCTAGCTAGACCAACTTGGGTATGTCCCCATACACTGGTAGATTTTGGTATGAACTAGGTATGTCCCGATACCGATGCTAGTACCGGTATCGGGGCCGATACAGGGCATTTTCAGGAGTACTTGTACTCCTGAAAATGCCCCGATGCCTAGATCAGATACCGGCCGTTTACATTGTTTTAACTAGCTTTGGCCATTGACCCCCATAGCCCCTCCCCCAGAATACCTCTCCACCAAACGAGGCTCCCTCTCCGCTCTGACCTCTCCGGAAGTGTGACAGCATGGCGGGGTAAGTGTTGTGTGGACAGTCTCTTCTCCCTGCTGGTGCTGGCTGCAGAGCTCGGTGTCCCTTTCACAGACCGCTGTAGCCAGCACGAGAAGGCAGAAGAGACTGCAGCTGTGAAATCCCCCGCTGCCCCCTTTATCTTAGCTGCTGCTGCTCCTCCGTGTCCTGTCCTTTTCAACTTTATGAATCGGTTTCCTTTTGGTGATATATCTCAGTGTGAGATGCCCGTGCTCCTTGCAG
>NW_017307712.1:312521-339547 GCF_000935625.1 Nanorana parkeri
GGGGTGGGGGGGGGGTGGGAAGAGAAGCTGTAAATCTTGCCTTCACACAGAACGGACATTCTTTTCTTTCATTGAGAGGGAAAACTTCTGTGTGGGTCTGGTGAGAGCATTATTAAACACATAAGGAGCATGGACATATTACACTGAGATATACCACCAAAATCAAACAGTTTCATCAAGTGGAAAAGGAATGGACACTTGTAACAATAGACAGCCTGCTATTGGATATTTTAAATTGCAATAGCCAATACCAGGCTGGCTATTGTACCCACCCCCCACCCCCCATTGCCTGCTGTCAATCAGCAGAGAGGACCTGATTGAGAACTTTGTCTTCAGTTCCCTCCTTTGCTGATTGACAGCAGGCAGTGGGCGGGTACAATAGCAAAACAAACAAAAAAAAGACTTATTGTCAAGGCAACCTACAGCCCATTCAAGGGAACCCGATATGACATACAATCAGGTGATCGGCAAGGACATACCAGGCAAGTCCACACAGGTTAACTCCAGTGAAAGTTAGGGACAGTAACTGATCCCCCTGGGCCAAATGCTGACTCAGCTATCTAAGTGCAATCCTTGGTGGGCCTTCCCCTTAAATGCTGGATCAGGGGCAATTGGATTTCAGAAGCTTCCATGCCCACCTCTTTCTTCTGAAAAAGAGCGTAAATAGGGGCACTGACATGTTAGTTGCTTCCTTTGCTGGCAAAAAGTGGAGCGGATCAAAACATAGAGCCCAGATGGGTATAGGGCCAGTCTGAGATGTTGAGTGAGTTTGTCTACAAACTTTTACCAAGCTATTGTGCGTTTGCCAAAAACTGTGGTTTTGATAAGTGACTTCTGTGTTAGAGAATTTCAAAATGACTGTAAGATCTTCTTTATCTACAGGCATCAATAAATTCAATTCAAGCTGAATACTTGAAAATATGCCTTTTCAACAAAAAAACAAACAAACAAACAAAACACCAGCTCTGAAGGTGGTAATGTTTATCAACCTCTCTGAAATTTATTGAATCATCTTATGTGTGTGGACTCTTCAATGTAGACCAAAAATATCCTGTAATGCTTGTTTAGACCCAAAATGCCATCATTCACTTTCATTTGGATCCCATGGAAACATTGTAAGTGACAAATTACAAGTGAAGTGAATAAGGAAGTGACTGTTCTTGTGTTTCACAAAGAGAAACATACTTTGTGCTGTTAATCTTCGACTGTTCTTAGTCTGAGGGCTGTGGACTAATCCCATGATATGAGATTTCAAGAAGATCACTGTGTAGCAGACATCTGCATTCCGGAAGTTCATGGAACTTTTAGTAACAAGTATCAGTGCCAGCTTCTTCCATATCTCATAGCATTTAAGATGGCCAAAAGAGGAACACTTGTAGTCCAAATATATTCTGCTTAAAGAAGAACCACCGTTTGGGCAAAATCACCAGTCATATTAGAAATTAGAAATTAAATTACTAAATAAAAATCAGAAATTAGAAGAATCTTTACAAAGTTACTTATTCAGCAGGTTTGGATATGTAGCATATATGGATTAAATGTGTACAACTCAAGTGTGCAAGGTCTTCCATTACAAAACTTTTAAGGAAGGTTTTTTCACACAGAAACGTTTTATACTTTAATGGGCCAAAAATTGGAGTGAAACATTCCTTTTTGTGCAGAGACAGGTGCACAGCATTTTATATTACATTTACAGGTAATGCCCAAAGTATTGAAAAGCGTAGTACATAACACCCCATGTAACACAATTTAGTTTACTGGTAACATTTGAATTAAGGATGATTAGTGTTGACTATTGTACTTAGAATATCATACCTAAACTTTACACCACTTTAATGAATTTGTCTATTCTTGTCTAGTGTGCCCTTGATGAGTGTTATATTTTCCCACTAATCTTTATCTATGATTACAATAAATTCACACATGTGATCTAAAGTGTATTTCCACTTTTGCAGCTAAATTGAGATAATACCTACTTTATGTTTGTTATATGTTCCCATTCACATAGCATAACTAAAATATTTAAAAAGTGCTGCTTACCTTTTTTGCCATTGAAAAGGCTTATAACAATCGTACCTAGCTCCCCCCTCTATGTACTTTTAATGGGGATTTATGTTTACCATAATTAACCCTGCCTGTACTGTGCTAGCCAATCTTATTATTCTTTTTATAAAAGATGTGCACACTGCCTTCCTAATAAAGGGTTAATGATATCAAGGTCTGGTTAGTACATTAAATGTTAATGCACAAACCTGTCCCTGTGGTGTATTGTTTAGCAAGTTGTTCTGACCGATTCAAGATTTCTGTAAAGTCCCATCTATAATCCTGCTCAAAAGAAACAACCAGAAAGGTAAGAAATATTATTTTTAATTATTTTTTCATATGGCGCTGTCGGAAAGTGCCAAAACTTTGCCTGATAGCATGGCTTGGGATTTGGCCATTCCAAGAGTGCCTCTAGGTGCCTGCACTTTATATCTGCAGCAGTTCTTCTAAGTGAAAAAATCTCTTTAAGTCCCATCCATCATTTTGTTAGATATAAAACACTGTAACTTCCTTTATACACTAGGTAAAACAAGATCCGGTAATATACAGTAAATCTTGTGTGTTTATTATTATTATTATTATACAGGATTTATATAGCGCCAACAGTTTGCGCAGCGCTTTACAACAGAGGTCAAACTGTGCTATGGAGGTTGGATGTGAGGAAATTGCCTTGGGGTGATATATTCCCTACTGCTACCATATTACTGCTTTACAATAAATGATACATCTATAAAGTACAGCGGTGTGGTTTACAAATGTGCCCTTTGTATTCATTTTAATGAATGGGGGAAAAAGTATCGTGAGAAGGAAAGCCCAGTCAAATTACCTTTTGTGTGTTGCTGCAGAGATATATCCTCACTTCCTGTCATGTTTAAGCATTGTAACTAGGTCAACGAGTGACGGAAAATCTCTCTATCATAGCCCAGGAATAACAGTTAAAACCCAAAAGAGGTTCTAATCCTCTGTCATCCTCTAAAGAATGACAGACCTCATGGTGACAATGATGGGTAGTAAGATTTACTTGTGCTCCTTTAAAATAAACCTTCTAAAGTCCCACTGAGATTCTTATCCTCGATTTAACCAACTTTGGGTTTCCTGTTGAGTCAGCCGAAATGCGAGCCATGGGTGTCCCTGTCAGCCTTCACCCGTCTCTACAAACTTCACTTGAAAAATCAAAGGAGTCGGGTGGAAAATTGTTGGCCAATTGTTCAGATATACATGGTGTGGCATGATCCATGGTAGGTGTGGGCATGATCCAGTACACACTAGGCATCTAAAATAGTAGCAATGGGACAAGGTTTTTCAGCCTCTCCAATCACGTCCCCTCCTGACACATTATGGCAGTTGGCATGTGCTGAAAATGACTGAATCAGGAAACTGTCATTGGGTGTTTATTGGTACCTTACTAGAGATCTTCTAATGTGGTTTACTTAGTACAGTGGCACTAAATAATCATCTCAGACGTTATACAATTTGATAGAGTAAACAAATGTCATCTAATGCTGCTCCAATTATTACTGTGATTATTGATCTGCTGCAGTAGCGGTCTACTATAACATAAGCCAGAGCTCTGAGTGATATTCAGAGATTAGATCCAATCTACCTAATAATCAACCCATAATGCCTGGCAATTCACCTTGCTTTTAAAAATATAATAGCCCTCGCGCTGGATCAGTCCGCCCACAGGATATCTATATTTTGTCTGCGGACAGGCTCACTTTAAACTTCATCTACTCCTTTGGTTTGTCAGTACATGGAAATCGGTTTGAAAATGACAGTTCATGATTGATTTCATAACACCCTGCTTCTTCATGCCAAATATTCATAAAGAAGTTTTATTATTGCCTTATGATAGGAAGGCAATTATAGTCTTGATGATGTGCCAGGCAGTTTATTGGAAAACTGTACAAACTGTTTAGTCTTCAAGTGCTTGTGCATATAAAACATGAGGTGCAAAGGCCAGAGTAGTTTTGTGCAATTCAAAATATTTATGCCTACATTAAACAAAATAGGAGAAATAAAACAAATCACCTACTAGGTATGAACAGACAAGAGATCTGTGGTGGTCTACAGATAATACTGAGCATGGTGATATCTGGTTATACTTAAAGTGACATTAAACCCTCAGATTTTTTAACATAAACCAATACTGTAAGGTGTGCCTTACTGTAATTCATAGTTGTTTCCCTTCTCTTTGCTGCTCTTCCTTTTAAATCCTCATGTCTTCTCATGCTTGGGGAGAACTTCCCTTTTCAGCTCAGGGCCTCTTCCTGTAGTGCTGGCTCAGCTTACAAACCTATACAAACGTATACACAGACACCGTGTATCCATTCCTGAGACAAGGCAGTCTGCTGCAAAACAGAAGTTCTGCCCAGCATGAGAACAGATACAGATTTAAAAGGAAGAGCAGCAAAGAGAAGGGAAACAACCATGGATTACAGTAAGGCACACATTACAGTATTGTTTTATGTTAAAAAATCTGAGGGTTTAATGTCACTTTAAGACTTCCTGTTTACATGCCATTTCCTAGCAAAAGCTGGGTCTCTGTATGCAGAAGCATGCCTAATCCACATCTTGAAGGTCAAGTATGGATAATACAGGCAAGTAAAATAATGAAAACACTGTGGTTTCAGAGCCTTGAGGATCTACAGCTGAGTGATACACAAATAAGGTTCAGCTTTGTTAATAGTTAAGGTACTTTAATTTATTTTTAAGATTGAAATCCTGAGTTTAGTGTCACTTTAAATTTAAAGATGAATTTCTCCACAATGGCTACTGCTACAGAGGTGATTAAGACTTGTTTTAAGGTGCGTTTAATGCTTGTACACAAAATGTAAATACTTTAGTGCTCATGGTCTGAGCACAGGTACACTTTAAGCTGTGAATGAGAATACTCATAAAAATAGCGACAGCATATGCTAAACATAGACGATCAAGCACAACAATAGGGATAAACAGGTGCTGAACATAATGCTAATCACAAAAATGAAAAGCTCCAAAATGACCAAAGAATGGATTCATTACTTTTGTGACCTGGTCTCAAGAAAAACACACATCATCAGCTTTACAAAGCAGGCTTGCCATTTGGAAACGGGTATAGACAGTTGCAACACAGCCATTATACTGGTACCTGGTAACCAACTACAAGAAACATCTTACTTCTGTGCTTGCCAACAAGAGTTTCTCCACCAAGTACTAAGCCATGTTTTGCTTGGGGATCAAATACTTGTTTTACTCACTGAACTGCAACTCAATTTATAACATTTGTATCATGTGTTTTTTCTGGAATTTTGGTTGATATTCTGGGGTTGATTTACTAACCTTATAAACACACCACAAACATGTATACACCTCTGTAGTGTGTTCCCTCCCAGCATGATCTATGGGTGGAATCTAAACACCTTTGTAGTGTGTACACACCCAGCAGGTGTGTTGTGCAAAGCCCTGCATGAATTGCAAGGTGATGTTGTGTAAATTAGCTCTATGTTGTGTTGCTTGCGTTGATGAATGCAGGAATGTAAATGCATGAGCTAACCATTTTTGTCTAAACTGTGAAGCAGCATTATATATGCATCACGTGCATGATTTTTCCATATATGGCATTAGTGGAAATATGCTTTTAGAGACTTTTTGGTTGATAAATACGTTTTGCTGTGTGAAAATCAGACGCACCTGGTGCGTGCGTGTGTTTAGGTTAGTAAATCACCCCCTCTGTCTCTATCATTTAAAATACACCTATGATAAATATTATAGACCTTTCATTTCTTTGTAAGTGGGCAAACTTACAAAATCTGCAGGGGATCAAATAATTATCTTCCACACTGCACAATCCACAATACAATACAATTGTATAAAGCCTGAGGAAGGAACCTAACATTCTTACATTAACTAATAATTGTTAGTTCTTAAACCCAAACTTTCCACAATAACTGATGGTTAAATTAGTATAAGGCTGTACTACAGTTACACACAATGACATAACCTTGTAAAAAGGGCTTAAAGCCCGAATTTCTAGGCTATAGAAACAAGTAATATGACCTGGAAAGTCACATTATCCAGATGAGCTTTTGTTTTGGAGAAAGCCATGTGATACCTTCAGTCCAAAATGGTTGTTGCCAAACTCTCTCCTTTTTTTTTTTTTTTGGGCCTCTAGAATTTATGAACATCATTTGAGTTAAAAAAAGTTCTTACATAAAAATGGCATTCTTATATCAGGGCACAAAATTTCAAGCTACTGAGCTACTAGCCAGGCCTTAAGAGTTAAGTGCTACTCTCCCCCGCACACATAAAATAATACACACTGTACACACTGTTCCCTGCCCCCCACATATAAAAACACCACATATCAAATAAAATATAGAGCCCCCACATCTGCTTGCCTTTTTGCAGGGAGGAGGGGAGCAGGCACAGTCACTGGTGATTCAGTACTGATTAATAAGGTCTGCTGCAGACCTTACTAATCCATCCTTTCGCCCAATGCTCAGTAAAGAGCACCGGTCAAAAGGAACGGAGCCAGCACAGCCAAGAGCAGCTGCTCCCACAGCCTCTTTAATTAGAACAGATCACAGAAAAAGAAGCCTTTATTCCATCGGAAGCTTGACAAAAAAAGTTTTTTGTCATTGGGTTGGCCACTTTTAGGCACAACTAGCCATGCTGTACCGCAATAAAAAAAAAGCCCTACAAATCCTATTTTTAATTGCATCTATCAACTATTAATGAAGTAACAGGCAGATGTGAGTCTTATTTAATTTGGTTTGGATATGTTTACTCGAGTATTTGATACTATTGCAAAACAGACTAAAGTTTACATAACCTATACAGGATTGTGTGTTTTGGCCCTTGCATTACAGTGGAAAAATTACAAAATCAAATATTGTGGATGAAGAAAACTATATGAAGCAGAAAGTATGTGAATTACCAAACGCAATTTTTTTAATCAGAAATATTTGATCAAAAACAAATTGGTCAACTTAATGCGAGAGACAAAAATGAAACAAGTCACCAAATTCAATCAACTAGTAGAAGGTCCCTGGGCAAAAAAGAAGGTAAATCAACTTTACTACTGCATGTGCTGCCAAATTTCACTGTGATGAAGAAGAATTGCCTTCTTTTCTCTTCTGGAAGTGTCGATCTTCTGTGTCACATGTTGCACTCACTTGTTCCTTCCTCTGACCCCCAGTATGTCCTGTATTGACATAGGGGTCAGCGAGATACTTGATTTCCAAAAACATTTACCTTCAGTCCTTAACAGTTTGCATAACTGTGTTTTCAAGTATAAACATATTTTGTTAAATACATTAATTAGTTCCCTTACAAGATAACTACACCCAGAACAGAATTTTAGTTTTGAGTGGATGCAGCTAAGCCGAGTCACCCATGGGCTACATACTGTATATCTCTTGAGACTCTAGCAGCAAGATATCTATAATTTAGTTTTCAGCTTGCATGAAGTATCAGAAGCTGCTCACCCTTGCTGTAACAGCCTTTGTTTATTGACTGGGCACCCCCTCATTTGACATTTGAATGGCTATAATTCATAAGGATTATGTGTCTCGGGCATGGAAATGTTAGTGGAATTTCAAAGAGACATAAGGAACCCCTAGGTCATTAAGTCCACCAACATTTATTAATTTATATTTACAGATAGCTAGCTAGGCCAACATAAGTAAAAAAAGGCAACTTACCGTGGGCTCCAATAGCTGCAACTCCTAACAATTAAATGTTTTCTTTGCAATTAGTAGGGTGTCAAGTGTAATGCTTTGACCAATAACCATTGTGATGGACAGCAGTGTAACCTTCTCTGCAGTTTTCAGATGAGGTTTTAGTGAGTTGCTGGGGAAGCTAGGATTAACTATGATGTAGACTGAAATGCTGATGAGAAGAGTATGTATTGAGGATGATATATGCTTTATAAGTGTCATTGGTTTACATTTTATAGACACCAGGAGGTGACAATATTTATTCCCTGTTATATGAGGCTGGAGCTATATTTTCCACAACTACATTTTAAATAGGTGCATAGCTTTAGTTGAAACAAGCAGGGTATATTTCATTAATATTATAAGCAGTCTGAGTCTTCAAAGTTGAAGAATTTATCACCAAAATACATTTTTACTCAGTGGTTCTGTTACTGCCTCCTGTGCCTACATCTTTTGAACAGCCAGGGGAGTAGGTGGGCATCAAGCTTGATCCTGGTTACCGGCTCTCAGCTGCCCTTGTACATTTCCTACTGTAGAGGGCCAGCTGATTGGCATCTCTAGCAACTCAGTATAACATGCAGCAGTGGAAAGACATGTTCAGAAGTGAATGGTAGAATGACATATGCTGTGAAGGGAAGACTGGCAAACACTTTAATATATAAATATAATAAACACTACATTGAGGGCCCAAGTTTTGTTGATAGATTTTCCTGATTATCCAAACTATAGAAAAGGATCAATGCTGCATTTTTAACAGATCTGACCATGCTTGCACTAAAAGGAAAGGTCTGCTTATTGCATCAGGCCTCCCCCCTTTACAGATCATAGCCTTATACCTGTTGAGAAAAAATGTAGGAAATATACAGTACTTACTTTAACCCAATCTTCCACACGGGAAAGGGCAATATCACTGTCCTTCTGGTGAGATCCTGGGAACGCTAAGCATCCCAATCTTGTGAGAAGGCTGTCTAGCACAGTGCAGGAGCATCTTTTTATGGGTTCATTTGATAAAGACAAATAGGCTGTTTACTTTGCAAAGGAATTTGCACTTTGCAAGCGAAGTTTCCCCTTAGCTTAGTGAATGTGGTGAAAATTAACTTGGTAAAGAATACCCAATCATGTGCAGGGAAAAGATGATGGAAGTCAACAGAGCTTCATCGTATTGACTAAACTAAGGGGAATTTCCACTGCAAACTGTTCCTCTGTGTGTAAAGCTTCTGGCCTAAACATCAGCTGTGAGGCTGACCGCAAATGGGCTGATTTTTGGTAACATTTAGCAAAATCTTGATCATTCTCCCAACTGAACAAATTATTTTATTATGCATTTTGTACAATTTTAGAGTCACTGGCTGTTATTTCTGGCTATTTTCACTTTTGGCAAATAACCATTAGATTACAATTACCATGTATAGTGAAATATAAATTCTGTTGAAAACACATAACAACTATGTGCAGCTAAAAAATCTTATTGACTCATATCCGGTCAGTGATCATTATTAAACATTCCTGTGTTGAAGATTCATTAAATATTACATGCATTTTTACTCTAATCTAAAGAACCTTTACATTCACAAACCCTACCGGTGGTCATGCAGTCACTATTCACTTGCCATTGATGCATTGTCAGTGCACTGCAAAGTGCTCTTTTAACTTGTGAGCTCTGTTTGTCTCATTTTACAAGTAGTTGCAATGGAGAGAGGAGGGACAAAGTGGGCAGCAGGGACAGAGTGGGCAATAGGACACTGGCACTAGCTCAACACAAATTGTATCAATATTGATTAGAACAGATTTTTTAATTTGCTTGATTAGCTTTTCCTTCAAAGCATATACTTGTGGTGGCCATACATGGCAGCAGTAAGCATTAGATTTTCAAATGGCTAGGTTGGGCAAGTACATCTTATGTCCATGGGTAACCAAAAGTGGGGGAACTCTCAAATTGCTATAGCAGAGGCAGTTTCTATAACATGATTACATAATAAAGCCTTTACTTTTTTCCCCACTATTTTAGCTCAAAGGCAATCTCATTCTCTAATAGCTTTTGACCAGATTTGGGGACAACTTAATATCTTTAAAGTGCCTGCAGATGCCCAGGGTCAAGAGGATGAAAAGGGGATAGAAATCTGACAAGTCAGGAAACCTTGTCCAATTGCCATTGTTTTTTTCCTGATACTCCAACAAGGGAGGTGAATGCTGCATGCCTTCCCCACCCTACTGCACAGGGCCAAACACATACAACTTCTCAAAGAGACTATTTGGGAATGGACTAGATAGCTAGCCTAACAGAGGTCAGAATGTCCCTTGATTTACAACCACCTTCTAGTGTCTATAGCTTGCTTTGATTGTTTTTTAACTGTTTATTCTACTGCCACAGCTGGAGAGAGAATATGTCAGTAACAGAAAACTTACAGCCAATTTCCAGAGCAGAATTGTGGCTCTCAGAGATGTCCACCTGCAAATACAAAGCAGATTCCTTGATTCATTCTTACAGAGAATAAAAGTTGAAAATCGATTGTTCACTGTTGGCAACAATTACACTTCTCTTCCTGTTTTCTATTTCTCCAGTTTTTTCAAATAAATATCTCAGTTCTATAAAGTTCTCTGCAAAATTGCTTTTTATCTTTATTACAGATTCTTTCTGTTTAAAGTAAAAACTTCCAGCAGCAGAAAACCTGTCCTTAAAACCCTCTACAGCAAGTCCTACAATCGGTTTTCAGCCTAGCACAAATGATGACCTTGCACACTCTGGGCAGTCAGATTGATGAACTGGAACCCAGAGAACGTTTTGTACTGACCTATAAAACCTCTGTGATAAACAACTCAGATATTACTCTGAACTTCTAAAATAAAAGATTTCACTTTATATGGCTTCAAACTGTGTTCACAATAGCCACAGCTGATGATTCTTAAAAGTTTCTTATACAAAAAAAAAAGAGTGCAGTTGCTTTGAGCAGCTAACAATCCAGTTTCTTTAACTCCATGTATTAGGAACTGAAGATATATCTAGCTTTATGTAGTGTCTTTTAAAGGAGAACTATGGGGAGAGTGAAATGCACTCATCCCCATAGTTACAGCTGATGTAAGACACTGCAGTTTCCACACATTGGCTCTATAGCTTGGTTTGTAATTGCTCAGTTCATGATCCTCTCCGTGCAGAGAGTGGTGAATGGCAGTCATTGCTTCTCGCAGGGATTTCCCCCCTGACTGGAGGGACAGACAGGGGAGGGGGCGGGCACAGCTGGCTCTAGCTCTAGAGATGCAGAGCCAGCTATCAATCAAGTAGCTGGATGGATCCCCACAATCAGGCCCAGATTTCCCACAAGACCACCGAGGCCTGGCCTCGGGGCGGCAGGGCGCAGAGGGCGGCAGCGGTGTCCTTGTGGGGAAGTTGCGGGCGCCGGGAAATAAAGAAACAGTAAAAAAAAATTAAACTAACCCCGCCGCCATTTTCCATTGATTCTGTTAATTTCCTCTCTGCTTGTTGAAGCCGCTAAATATGAGCTGATATTCCCACAAAAAGTCTTCTATAACCCATGCTGGTGTACCCTGAACTTAAATTTGAACCTATTCCAAGGGCAAACTCATGTATCTAACTAACTGGAGAGACTGTAAACTGGAAGAGGGATCATGGGTGCTTCCTTCTTGCATAGCAAACATTGAAAAAAAATATTCCAGAGACACCTTTTTCTGCTCTGCGTCCAGCAAGACATTATAGGCGGATATTGTACTTTAATTAGCAGTGAAGCATTTATTTGAAATGGGCATGGTTCTACAAGATGCATATTGCTAACCAATTGTACAGTTTAATTTTAAAATACTGTAGGTAAAGCAAGATTTATCAGAATAATAACGGAACCACAGCCAATAATAATTAATCATTAATAAAATAGTTTATGTATTTGTTTAGCAGCAACAACTTTTGGTCGGTACAGTCTATGTTACATGTGGAAACCCAACAGCTCTTGCCCAGAGCACAGTTAGAAACACCAATTACACTGCAAACACATTTAGCATAACGTTTTTAGAAAGCATCATTTGACACTGACCATTCTGCTGAGTACTATGGCACCTACTGTGGCTGAGAATGGGTTGAAGTTTTTGTAGATGGCAAAAATCCTGTGTAATAAAACTGGGAGGCATTACACTGTGGTGAATGCTAAATCACATGAAACAAAGTCAGAAAACTTTTGCATGTATGTACCTAAATAAGAGAAGCAATGTTGCCCAGCTTCCTTTTTCAGGCTCCTCAGCCACTCACAGTCTTACTCTGCTCCCCTTTTGCTTCCTCTATGAGGACTTTGTAGGGGGAATTCTATGTTGGGTTGACAGATACTGTACTTTCAGTGTAGCAGAGATACAATTGGATGCACACTGTCAGGATTTGCCACCAGGGGCATTTTTAGCATTTGGAAAGACCTGGGGCACCCAGGGGCACACTAAGGAAAATAAAATTGCAGTGTGTGTAGTAAACTGTGGTCATGGCCAAATCTCAATCACATTATGCCATATTTCTTGTATTCACAAAATTTGCATTTATTACCTTGAGAAATAGAACTTTGTCTCATCCTACCTCAAAGAAGACCATCATTTAAATAATTGGGGTCTACTTAGCAACCAGCAAATGAGACAATAAATAGTTTTTTGTGGGCACTATAATAATTAATAATAATTGTGGGCTGCACTGCAAAACTTGTAGGCACTGTTGCTATACTTTAAAAAATGTGGGTACTGTTGCATACCGTAACAATTGTGGCCACTATTACTGTACTATAATAATAGGGGGCACTGTTGTTGTGGGCACTGTGGCTGTACTGTAATAACTGGTGGCACGGTTGTTGTACTGTGATACTGCTGCTGTAGTGCAATCATTGTGGGCACTGTGGCTGTACTGTAATAATGTTGGGCACTGTTGCTGTACTGCAATAATTGTGGGCACTCTGGCTATACTGCAGTAATTGTGGGCACTGTTGCTATATTGTGATAATTGGGGTATCATGTCTTCCAAGAGCGGAAATGCAACCTGGTACACATCCTGCTCAATGTATGCTCTTCTTGAACAACTGTTCGAGGGTGAATATGTTTGTGCACGATGTGAGCAAGTTGTTTGTTTGGGCACCCAGGTTATGTATCTGAAGAATGAACTGGCAACACTGCAGAGCATCAACAACATGGAGAAGAGTTTGGATCTCGCTCATCAGAAACTGGTGGAGGGCGGTATAGAGGAAGAAGGTGATATGGAGATGCAAAATCCAGAGATGGGTACCTGGATTTCCGTTAGACAGTGGGGTAAAAGAGCAAAATGCAAGAGTGGCTTGTCCTGAATTCATACACCCCAGTAAATATGCCCTGTTGCATGATGTTGGGGATAGTTCAGAAGTCACATTGCTGGAACAGAACACTTCCCCTGACTGCCAGGAGAGTGACATCACCAGTAAGGATGGCAGCTGAAAGCTTGGAAAGGAGAGACAGATCCTGGTAGTAGGGGACTGCTGCTTACCGGGCAATCGGGTGGGGCTGAGGATGACCTGGCTGTCATGGTACACATTGGTACTAATAACAAAATTAGAGGAAAATTGCATGTATTTCAAGGACTTGGATGCAAGGTGCAAAAGGACCTCCAAGGTAGTATTTTCTGAAATACTGATGGTGCCAAGAGCAACACCAAAGAGGCAGTGGCGGTTAAGAGAGCTGAACAAGTGGCTGAGGAACTGGTGTAGGAAAGAGAGGTTTGGCTTTAAGAAGAACTGGGCTGACTTTTCAGTCGGCTACAAGCTCTATAGTAGAGACGGGCTGCATCTAAATGGGGAGGAGCTTTTAAACTAGAATATGGGGGAGGGAAAAAACGCAGGTATAACATTTAGAGAGCAAGAATCAAATATGACACTTAAGGGTGACAGGAGGTTCGATCCCCTCCATCTAGTCCCAAGAGAGTTAATCTTACCAATGTCCAATATAGTGGGTCTAGTTCAATAATGCGTAATAATAGGCTGCATAATACCAGCAATAGATTAAAGGGCATGTACACAAATGCTAGAAGTCTAACTACTAAATTGGAGGACTTTGACTTTGTGGGATTAGCAGAAACCTGGCTGGATAGCTCACATGACTGGGCAGGTAATATACATGGGTACAACCTGCTTTGGAGGGACAGGGTTGGTAAAAGGGGAGGAGGGTCTGCATGTATGTGAAGAGTGATCTGAATGTGTGCATACGAGGTGACATTGATGAGAAATGGAACCAAGCAGAGTCCTTGTAGCTTGAACTACATAAGAATAAGGATAATAGTAAACTGATTGTGGGATTATGCTATAGATGACCCTCCTAACATAAAGGAGGAAGAGGAGACTCAGATCCTAGCGCAGACTGAAATGGCTGGGAGGTTATTGTAATGGGGGACTTCAATTATCCCGACATTGATTGGACATAATGAACTGCACACTCAATCAAGACTTACAGTTGAACAAATGGAAGTCTCAATTAGGATGAATGCAATATTAGATTTAATAATTTCAAACAACACAGGGATGGTTGCAGACATCTAAACTCTGGAAAACTTGGGTAACAATGATCTCAGGTCGATTATGTTTACAGTAGGTAACAGAAAAGACAAGCATGTTGGTTTGACAAAAAACTCTAAACTTCAAAAAGGTGAACTTTGATAAGCTTTGATCCTTACTGCAGGATATCAAATGGAACCAATTATTTCTAATAATGAGGATAAGTGGGATTGTTTTAAGGATATACTAAACAATGGCATTCTCCAGTACATTTACAAATAAAAGAACAAAAGCTAAACCTGCGTGGCTGAATCCGATGGTAAAACAACTTATGAATGAGAAGGAGCTGGCATTTAAGAAATATAAAATAGAGGGGGGGCGTGGTCTGCACCGTGAGGCTGATGGCTGCTTAATCTGTGAGCACCGGCTACGTGAGACCCATAAGAAGCTACCTGAGATTTTCACCTGCTGTATGGGGAAGATTGGGAAGCCCGATTTCCCGACCAGGGTCCCTACACCCTCTAAATCGCAAATGAGCAAACAGGTCCCCAAAATCTTCCATACTCAGAGACAGGAGGTATCGGAGGTGGCCCTCTCCAACATGGCACTGGTTTCATCAAGGCTGAAGAGCATGGGCTTGCCTCGGCGCGGACACGGATATGCCCGAAACCCAGGTGTCCTCTTACCTGCAACATCAACCGATGGAGATGCCCCCTTGCCCTTTACCCCCCGGGGGTTTTATCTACATGCACAAAGTGCTTCTATCCGGTCGGCAGGCCCGAGATCTCTTAGACAGAAGAAACAGCAGGCCTTTACTGATGAAGCGTCTCATCACCCGCATGCAGGAGATTCCAGCAGTAATGATTCCCGCATGCCTTAGGAGCTGCTTCAGCTGATCCAGAGGAGTATTGATCGGGCCCTCAGACCTGATCCACATGCAGTTCTACCTTGGGCACCAACTGCTTTCTGCAACTGGCTGCTGTCCTCTGCAAAGGCTTTCCCCTTCTCACTCCACTGCTGTCCTCTGCAAAGGCTCCCCTCCCCAGCGTCGGGCCCCTATTTAGCCTTGGGCACCAGCTGCTTGCTACTACTGGCTGCTGTCCTCTGCAAAGTCCCCCCCACCCCAGCGCCGGGCCCCTATTTAGCCTTGGGCACCAGCTGCTTGCTGCTACTGGCTGCAAGCAGCTGGTGATCCAGGTTGGGGGGTAGGTTGGTGAGGTTGGTGATGTAGTTTGGGGCAGAGTTGTAAATGGCTTTGTATGTTATTGTTGTATTTTGGATTTTATTCCTTGGGCCAGTCGAGAGATTGGCAGAAAGGAGAGGTTGACACTGAACAGTTGGTTAAGTGGATGAGTCTGGCAGCGGCATTCATGAAAGACTGAAGGAGGATAGCCTGTGTAGTGGTAGGCCAATAAGGAGGGAGTTACAATAGTCAAGGAGAGAGATTACAAGGGAGTGAATTAGGAGTTTTGTGGTGTCATTTGTTAAAAAGAGGTGTATTTTGTAGATGTTACGGAGATGGAAGCAGCAGAGTTTGGATAGTGATTGGATGTGAAAGGAGAGGTCAGAATTGAAGATTACAGCAAGCAACTTGGTGTGAGAGGAGGGATTGATCGCTGTGCTGTTGATCATGGTGGAGAAGTCCGGGGAGGGGACATGGAGAGGAGGAAAGATTATAAGCTCAGTTTTGGAAAGATTGAGTTTAAGCAAGTGGTGTGACATCCATAAAGTATATGTCAGTGAGTAGGTTAATGATGTATGAGGAGACAGAAGGGCCGAGCTGAGGAGTGGAGAGATATATTTGGGTGTCATTAGCATGTTATTGGCAGCTGTGGGAGATTATCAACTGACCAAGGGAGGAGATGTGGATAGAGAATAAAAGGGGCCCAAGGACAGAGTCTTGGGGGACCTCCACAGAAAGAGAAAGAGGAAAGGAAAAGGTAGAGTTGTTGGTGGCACTGAAGGTGCGCTGAGACAGGTAGGAGGTAAGCAATGAGAAAACAGAGTCTTGGAGGCCTAGGGAGGGAAGTTTATTGAGGATTAACTGATGGTCAACTGTTTAAAAGACTGTTTAAAAGCCTGTCCCTTGCCAACTTGTTGTTTTGAAGGGTCCTTGTTCTCTGTGTGGAAGCAGTGGTCTCTGCAGAGGTCTGACACACCTCCTGCTTTTAAAAGGTTCACAAAGTCAGATTTAAAGCCTATTTCCAGAGAAAAAAAAAAACTCCCTTCCATTGGGGCTTCCCCCATACTCTAAGGCTAATACACTATAGGCGTAATACCTGTATAATGCCGCTGAGGGGTGTACCCATGCCTCCTTCAACGGGTTCATGAAGCAGATCAGATATTCCTTAGGATATCCATTGACATGAGATGAGCTTCTACCAATCTGGTCATTTCTGGCTGGGCCAAGAGAGTCTAAGGTCTGTGATACCTTTGTACAGCCCTAGCTAATTGTTCTATGGGAAACATTACTGACTGAACAAGTTAGATGACCGTCTCCAATTGCTATTCCTATGGTTACCCTGCAGAAATGCTCAGAGAAGTCACCAATGCATTTCACTATTGACGCACAGGGCTGAGTTCTTATGATACAAGGTGCTATGTCTATTAAATAACATCACAGTTTGTTGCAAAATCTGATTTATAACAGTATAGCAGACATTTGTACTTGGCTAGTGTACATAGTCACATGTGCTAACTTGACACCTTTTAAAAAAAAAAAAGGATATACCAATCTCTTCTACGTTTTTGCCCTATTAATAAAACTGGCACACTGTCCCTGCTAATGGACTGACCAGGTGGCAACTCTAAACCAGGGGTCCCTCTACTTACATATCATCTAAATTACCCGTTCAATGCCAACTGGTTCTAATGTTAACAGCAGAGTCCTATGCAGAGCATCCTGTTTCAAAGATGTCTTAATAGCAAATGCTAATGTAAGGTAAACATTAGTTTAAGGTAAAGTGTCAGATACGCCAGGCCTTTTATCAAACCAATTTATGTTTGCAAAGCACAATTTACAAAGACATATTGTAAATTGTGGTTACTAAGCCTGAATTAATGTAGCAGAATTTACATTTAAATGTTTGTATATTTCACAGTTATTAAATTTATTACATATTAAATAAAACATGTATTTCATCTGTACACAGCATACGCTTCTCTTTGCTTCTCTTTGATTAGGTAGTTGAATCTATCAATTAATTAGGAACCAGGATGCATTAAACGTTGAACATTGCGGTACTTTGTATAGGTTCAGGGGTGCAACCTTTTCCACATTAAGCCTTAATTTTACAAAAATTAGACATAAACCGTGACAGTGGACAATAGCACAATGCAATAGTTTGTTTTCAATTTTTCCACTCATACTTGTATTACTTATCATTTATGCACCTTCAGACCTCAGATCAACCCCAGTTTATGCACCCTTATACCTCCAATCAGCCCCAATTCATGCACATTCAGTCCTCAGATCCGCCCAAAGTCCTGTGCCTTCAGGCCTCACATTAGTGCCAATTCCTGTACCTTTGCACTTCGGATCACCCCCAATTCATGCACATTCAGATCTCAGATCAGCTCTGATTCATGCACCTTTAGACCTCAGATTAGCACTAATTTATGCTCCTTTAGTCCTTAGATCAGCCCCAATTCAGGCACCTTTACACCTCAGATCATCCCCAATTCATGCACCTTCAGACCTCAGATTAGCTCTGATTCATGCACCTTTAGACCTCAGATTAGCATTAATTTATGCTCCTTCAGTCCTTAGATCAGCCTCAATTCATCCATCTTTACACCTCAGATCATCCCCAATTCATGCACCTCCAGACCTCAGATCAGCTCTGATCCATAAACCTTTAGATCTAACATCAGCACTAATTCATGCTCCTTCTGTGCTTAGATCACCCCCAACTCATGCAGCTTTAGACCTCAGATCAGCCCCATTGCATACACCTTTAAACCTCAGGTCAGCCTGAATGCATGCACTTTCACACCTCTGATCAGCATAAACCTTTTACCTTCATAATTCAGGTCAGCTCCAAACCCTCTACCTTTAGACCTCAGATCATGAATAAACAAACTAGCAAATGCACAATTACCAGCCAACCAGAGAAACAAAAATATGTTTATGGGCACATATTAATGACATTCATAATAATTTATACAAACATATTCCAGAATAGAACATTCCTCCCACAAAGTACACACTGTCATCATATGAGATTCAATAAAACACACACAGTATTGTACTCATTGTATTGTTCAATGTAAGATGTCTTTATCCTACAACACTGAAAACATTCAACATAATACAACAGCAAGAAGCATTACAATGTCTAAATTTTCCAGCTATATAATTCTTCACCTTGCCTTAGTGTGAATGCCATTGCTTACACTTGCATGTGGGGGGGGGAAGGCTGGCCCATGTAGTGTGATCCCATGGAAGAGCTACTGTAGCTCAAACTGCTGAAAAAGTTAATGCTGGTTCTGATAGAAAGGTGTCTGAACACACAGTGCATCGCAGTTTGTTGCACATGGGGCAGCGTAGCAGCAGACTGGTCACAGATGGGCACGTGAGCATCAGAACTGGACCACGGAGCAATAGAAGAAGGTGGCTAGGTCTGATGAATCATGTTTTCCTTTTCATCATATAGATAGCCAAGTGCATGTGTGTACAGTAGCTTACCTGGGGAAGAGATGGCACCAGGATGCACTATGGGAAGAAGGCAAGCCAGTGGAGGCAGTGTGATGTCAGTGTAATGTTTTGGGCAACGTTCTGCTGAAAAACCTTGGGTCCTGCCATTCATGTTGATATTACTTTGACACGTACCACCTACCTAAACATTGTTGCTGACCAAGTACACCCCTTCATGGAAACTGTATTTTCTGATGGCAGTGGCCTCTTCAGCAGGACAATGCACCCTGCAACACTGCAAAAATGATTCAAGTATGGTTTGAGGAACACAACAATGAGTTCTCTGTGGGAAGTGCTGGGAAAACAAGTATGATCCACCTCGCAACTTACAGGACTTAAAGGATCTTCTACTGATGACTTGGTGCTAGATACCACAGAATACCTTCAGATGTCTAGTGGAGTCCATGCCTTCACAGGTCAGGGTTGTTCTGGCAGAAAAAGGGGGACCTACTCAATATTTGGCAGTGGTGTAGTGGTTAGCGCTTCTGCCTTGCAGCACTGAGGAGTTGTCATGTTATCCCAGTGCTTGCATGGGTACTCCAGTTTCCTCCCACACTCCAAAGACATGCTGGTAGGTTAATTCGTTCCTGTCTAAAAAAATTGGCCCTTGTATATAAACATGTGAGATAGGGACATTAGATTGTAAGCTCCTTCAGGGCAGGGGCTGATGTGAATGTAAAGCAATGCATAAATTCTTGGCACTATATAAATACCTGTAATAAATAAATATTCGGGCGGGTAGTCATAATGTTATGGCTGATCTGTGTATATTGGCATAGATGATGAAATTGCATGCAGAGATATACAGTAAAAATTTGATTACCGCAGGTGTAGACGGAAGCTAGTGGCATGTAGGCAAGTGCCCTCTGGACCAATCCCCTTACTCACTGGTAGGGCCAGCAAGATGTCCATGACCAAGCAGATGAGGAGTAGAGGCAGCTTCCAGGCTTACCAGTAAACCCCCAATTTGTTGATTTACACTACTTTGATCCACTAGAAGAGTGGAACAGACCAGTTTGGGTACAAGCTTACAACTCACAACCGCAAGGAGAATCTAAATGTAGATGCTTTGCAATGATATTGCCACACCCGATAAAAATATAATTTGTTGAAAAACATTTTCATAGTTAGCCTTCCAAGTCCTCTAAGCTGGATGTCCTGTCTCATGCATTGCAAGTAAAAATATTTATTTTTTTCTTAATTTTAACTATAGTTGAAGAGGCTGACAACTGCAAGCCAATCAACAAAAATGGTTCTATTCTATTACCAAAAATACATAACAAAATAAAGCACAAAATGAAATAAATTGTGACTCATGGCCAGTTCATCCACTACAAACCAGACCGTGGAGCAAATTAAGTGACTAGCAGAACAAATGTTGGATATTTCTATTACTGTTCATATTATTAGTAGCTGTAAAAAGTACAATTATTTTTTGGTGTACAAAAACAAATATAAAGTAAAACACTTTTAAACTCAATAAAGTGCCTTTGTGCTGAAATCTCTAATTACAGGGTTAACTAGAACACATTGCTGCAAAAGGTGTCCTATGCCAAGGACTCCAAAAAGTGTATAAAAATAGCTCTTTTATTTTCTCTGGAAAAAAAAACAGCAAGTACCTTCTTTTGCTTGAAAGAGAGTTAGTGTGGGCTAAAATTGCTCCATTTTATCAGATTTTATGCTGTGCTGCTACTTTTTTAATGAGAAAATAAAACAGATATTTGTATATAAAGTATTTTTTGATGTCCTTGGTGTGGGTCGGCTGTATTACTGCAAAGTTATGAACTGTCCTGCATTGTCATTCTTGGCTCTTGTACAGCCATAGAAGATCACTCAGGGGCCGATGTATAAAGGCTGCCGCAAGATGGAGCAAAGGAGCATAGGAAATTCCTACACTCCTTGGCTTCATCTAGCGGCAGTAATGCCTTTATACATCATCCCCATAATTAATTGATCTGGGAAGCAGTGGTTGGGTATTTCATGTGGTGATAGGGGTGGTGCCATGTTCATTCATTCCTAAACACCACATGGATGTGTGCTGGGCCTAATGTTATCTGGCCCTTATGCAAAGTTTGCAACCCAAGTCAAAAATCTCAGTGCTCACCTAAATTCTAGTAAGGGGTGTAGCATCTGCTCTGCATTTCTGACACTGTGATTATATAAAATAGGATGCTGCTTAAAGCTCTGAAGGGTCCTCTAGTGTTCTCCTGGCCTTTCCAGTCCAGCAATGTTGCTTCTACCCTTGTCTTTACTATCCATAAATATGTTGTAGTGCAAACTTTTCTGTAGTTAAAGAATGACACTTGAAAGGAAATGAAGGATGAGGGTAAAGGAGTAACAATGATCTAAGACAGTGGTTCTCAACCTGTGTAACCTCAGGACCCACATTTGTCCTTGGTCATTAAGTTGTGACCGAAGTTGCACTGCAATGGAACGCACGGCATTGTGGTACTGTGCGTTCCGATGCGGGTGATAGAACTGTGGGTGGGAGATGGATTTGGGGTGTCATTTAAATGAAGGGCAATTCACTGCACCTCCCACACGAGTACGTTAATCGCATGGGACTGTGTGATTAATGACTATACTAGTATGAATGGGCCCTCAAAAACACTGACAGACACACACAACCACTGACACAATCTGACACACTCACAAACATTCTCACACACACATATATACACTCCAAAAAAAAATTCTTTTTTTTTTCTTCTAATCCACCCAGTCTCCTACCTTACGAGAACTGGAGTGGATCCTCAGCCTTTGCTGTGACAGAGCTCCATTCATAAGAGCATCCACTTGTACAGCTTTCCTGCACACACTGTAGAGATGCCAGGAGACCGAATGTGACATCACTCCAGTCCAAGCACTTCTACAGGACACGCAAGGGAGTTGTAAGCAATCCACATATGAATGGAGCATCCTCGCGGCCATAGCCCACCCACCTCAAGCTGACACTCAGCATCAGGCAGCATATTTTGAATGGCTGCTTGGCATGAGAACAGACAGTGCTCCGCTAGGGGGAGACTGAGGAGCCTCTCACCTAGAAAAGTGGAAGGCATGTGGAGACCCACTGAAGACGGGGTCGCGACCCACATTTGGGTCATGACCCATCAGTTGAGAACCAAGGGTCTGGGAGCAGGGGTCATGATGTAGGCTGCTATACAGTAGGTGTGGTTTCTTTCTGTGTCACCCATTTCAGTTGGAGGTTAATAGACATGTACCACACAGTGTGACAAGCTTTTACTTATAGGCTTTTATACGCTTCATTTTTCCAAAGCCCATAATAAAAACTTTGAAAGATCAGAAATTTGAGCTGCATACATTTTATTCTATTTTCAAAGTATCAGATTAATAAGAAAGATAAGACATGAGACAAATACCTGGAGGGGTGCCTACAGTTTGAGAGTTCTGGAAATCAGCAATCACTTATTACCTAATCCTACATTTAGCTAGCAAATAAAACTGCTGCGGGGGGAGCCTTTGCACTTAGATCTAAATGACAGACACTGACAACGTGGTCAATGGATCTCATAACTGCCTTGCAAGACCTGGTAACTGGGATCGGTACAAGAGGTAGCGAACATTGCTACTGGAACACCCAGAGTACTTATGGTCTGCAACTGTAGGAAGATCTTAGAAAAAAGTACATGATTTTGCAAAAACTGTGCAAAAATAAGTGTATTGAACAGCCATAGAGTGGACTAGAACATTTAAGTTATATACCTTTGTATATTAACAATTCCAGGATGGGTTACCCATGTGCAGTAACCATGGATGTGATTGTTGAGTAAAAACAGGAATCTGCCATCGGTCTGATCATTCAGAAATGATCAGAAGTCCTTGCAATTAGCCAACGTCACTCTCCATATTTGAGTATCTGCACCATTTAAAATATAATAAATAACTACAAAAACAACTAATAAAATCTGGAAGTGCACTGGTGTATCACAAGCAAACTACATTCATGTTCTAGAAGTTAATATCTGGCTGTTGTGAGTTTACATTCATCATTTTTGTTTGCATTTTATTTGAAGCAAACCTGTTATGACAGCATATCGAGAGCTGTAATCACTGAATTTCTTCTAATAACGCTAGTGACTCAGGAAGCATTGAAGCCAGAGAATGAGAATGACAAGTAAGTAGAACTTTCAGGAACTTTCAGGAGGATGCCAGATGGCTGTCCCCATATTTCCCTCATGATATTTTTCCTTTAATAAGGTGCAAGTTGTTTGTTTCTGCTATATGCTAGCTTGTTAATTCTGGTCATAAAAATAGTTTACATATATTTATCTGCAAGATGTACTCATGATGTGCACAGATATTATATTGCAAAGGCTGCCTCTTATACATACCTAATGTTTCTTATGCATCACTTGCCTTTGGCTGCTGCATAAACCATAGCCTTTCAAAACCACAGACACAGTTGGGATACTCTTCTTAATTGGAAGCTTTACGTCTAAATGGTTGAGATTAGAAGCTTTGTCAGGCACATGGTAGCACACTGCCAAGAGCATAATAGTCATCCGTCAAGGGCAGGGGAGCAGCACTGATTACACCAAAAGCAATTTTCAATTACAGCAATGGGACATCCTAAAGATATCTGCTCTAGCTTAAAATAGTGAGAACAAAAATGGCATTGTTGATTTCATGTGACCTTTGCGTTATCTGTTCAAACACAGACACTGTGACAGTCCCTGCATGTGTGTATCCCAGCCTGTGCATTAGGTATGGTGCGACCTTGAAATGACCTCTATTGGGACACATTGCAGAAATGATAATATACAGCCCAGAGGTTTTCTTCCACTCATGGGTATTAACCTCTTCCTACACGGGGAAAGAACTTTAAAATAGCATTAATATGGATTACCACAATGTGCAGCCTTATACTGACTGTGGTTAAAGTGTATTTCCACCTTTGCAGTCAAATGAAATGAAGTACCTGACTATGATGATAATGAAGTCTGATAACCTCAAGCTGTGTGGAGAGAATAGGGAAGTCATATTGCCCACAGTGCCACCCTCTTTTTCCCCCCCAAAATGAGCAAGTTTATAACAGAATGGTCAGAATTAAATCTCAGACAGGTGCACGTTGGGAAAAGAAGATAATCCAGTTTAAAACACATTGACACAAGGCAGATCAGCTAAAAGGAATGTGGCAGTATTATAAAAGTCCTACTAAAAGCCGGATATCATAAACCTCCATTAGCAGAGACTTCTAAATGGCGTAAACGGGTCGGTTGTAGAACTAATGTCCACTGCAGCCAGATTGGGATAACACCTATTATATATTCGTTACTGTAGAACTGATGTCCACTTTTGCAGCCAGATTGGGATAACACCTATTATATATTCGTTACTGTAGAACTGATGTCCACTTTTGCAGCCAGATTGGGATAACACCTATTATATATTCGTTACTGTAGAACTGATGTCCACTTTTGCAGCCAGATTGGGATAACACCTATTATATATTCATTACACGTTCCCATTTACACAACATAAGCTAGAAAATTTTTAAAAAAAGGCTTCTTGCAGTATAAATTGCTTTTACTTGGGTTGGGTTTCTTAAGGGTTCTTATGGGTTAATATTAGGGATGTCCCGATACCGATGCTAGTTTTGGAATCGGGCCCGATACAGGGCATTTTGACAAGTACTTGTACTTGTCAAAATGCCCCGATGCCTAGCGCCGAAGCTTGCGCTATGTTTTTTTTTTCTTCTTCTTACTTACCTCGCTGATCGTTGCGTCACTGATGCTCCGGTGGGCGGCGCTCCGAGCGGGGTCATCTGGCAGTCTCCGGGTCCTAATTTAGGTGGCGTATGTGCTGTATATGTACTATGGATCATGATTTAACCTCTTCATGTTAGCAGGGCAGAATTGTGAGCGCCTCCCACAAGCTGAGCACCGAGACGCGATGCAGCGATCCTGCCCAGCGCCGACTACGAGAGGCACCGCGTGAGGCAACAGGGATCGGAGTGAAACTGTGAGTAAGGGAAGCTGGGACGAGGCTGGCTGTAAATCTATTGGTATAGTGTCCTGGAAGTGTGTAATGTATATGTAGTACATATATACAGCACACACCTCCACTACACTCCAGCAATAGAGTTACAATTCTCCGCTGCTAACATGAATAGGTTAAACCATGATCCATAGTACATAACATGTAGTTGTACTATGGATCATTTAAAGTCACCTGTCCCTTTAAGGAAAAGTATCGGTAATTGGTATCGGTAAGTACATGAAGGGATGTACTTGTATTTGGGCCTGAAAAAGTGGCATCGGGACATCCCTAGTTAAAATGCCTATGTGCTTCGCTTTGTAATGCTATGAGAGGTTGTATTATCCCTATTTGTACTGTGCTGGCTGATTTCACTATAATTTTTAAAGTAGATTGGAACACTGGTTTTTGGGTTAAAGTATTACCACCTTGGCTTCTGCACTCAATTGTTAATGAAGGTAATGAGAGAACCACAATCCTCACATTTCAGTCCTAAAGGTGACCATACACTATGCAAATTTTGTCCATTTCTTGAGCATCCCTTGATCAGCTGATTGAAGGAGCCGGTCAGAAAATCTTCCACGATTAGAGTAGGCAGCCAATGAGCTGCCGCATCTGTTCTGGTATTCTGGCAATGGCCAGCAGTCAGAATACAAAACAGACAGCGGGTATTGCTGGCTCAACGCGCCTGTAGCATTGATGGGAGAACCTGCTCTATTTTTTTTTCGTTCAGCCCGTGAGTTGAACAAAAAAAAAAAATAGAGCAGTGAATGGCCAGCTTAAGTGTTTCTATTAGGACAAATCATTGTAACGGTGCTGAGAAAAACCTGGATTCAGCCATGTTGCCTGCTACAATGAAACATCTAATAGGTAAGAAATAAATTATACACATATAGAGTGGTTTTCTCAAATTTGACTGCAAAAGTGGAAATGCATGTTAAGTCTGGTTTTATTTGAACTGAGACTGAACTTTAGTACATCTCAATCTAAACTCTGGTTCATATTCCACAATTCCGTTTTTAATGGAATTATATTAATAAAACATGGCTACACGGATGTATAAGAAAATAACAAACAGTTTGACACCAAACATGCATATATAACAAAAATCAGCAGGCTAATGGAACACAATTGACTCCTAAGCGATAAATGCATATTATTTCTATATTTGGCTTCTAACGAATCATAATTTTATTCTATCCAATAATATTTTAGTTATCAGATGGTGAAACCTTGTCACCCGGAAATATAGATATAGTTAAGAATGTTGCCATAAGAGTGTGCTTCCAACCCCTTCAGCACACCTCTCATTCCCTTTGATTGCTTTTGTTATGTCTGTAAACATCCTCTTCAGGGACCTGAAAATATGGCTGCATTTGTTGCTCAGGAGCCCCTGCTTACTTTCAAAAGTATAAAGGAATGCTTTACTGTTTTGTAATATTTATTCCATAAATATTTTCTTTTCTTTCATTAAAACGGTAGTTACAATTTACCAAACTGAATGTACATGGAACAGTGTGAACAAGTCCCACTTGAACAGATTTAGGGAAAAAAAGGCTTTCACCACTGAAATCAGCTGAATATAATCTTCATTCTTTAAGTCTTTGCTTCCCAACTTGCAGCCTGAGACCTTTGGGCCCCAGAAGCCAGTAGTTGAAGGGTTGATTTGTAAAGACATGTCCCAGTCTTTAACAGTCTCCTGCAGCATAGTTCCAGTCTCCAGTTAGCTGCAGTCATGATTCATGTATTCTGACAGCGGCGGGTGCTGGCTGTCAGAATACAATAGCCAGCAGGAGAGATTTCTCTATTCGCAATGTTTAGAGTGGATGGGGAAATCGACCTAACAGACAAGTGCAGTAAAAACTCAAATTATATACTTTGCAGATATTGTGAATTTCCTGTACAAAAATTGTTACAAAAAGAGTACATAGAGAAAATTTGGATAAGCAGGACACCAGGTGACAGGTACAGGTGAAAGGATGGATTTCAGGGATCAGGTCCCCTTTATCAAGTCAAATCGCACCTGCCACCACAGTTATTGTACAGGAAATTTACATGATCTGCTATGTATATAAAGCTGAACTTTTATCTTTTATT
>NW_017307712.1:339601-369482 GCF_000935625.1 Nanorana parkeri
TATAATGTATATATTAGTGAACTATAAAACCTATTTGGTGTGCTGATTTGTACTTCTCATGTGTAATTATTAAGGAATTATCTGGAGAAATTCTTCTTATTGTTACGGGACCCATCTTCTGTATCTTGAGTCTGTTGTACAGAAATTATAATTTGGGTGTACATTTGCTACTTGCCTATACTAATAATGCTTGGAACAAGAAACTTTCAGGATGATGCAATGTTAATGTTTTTAATGTAAAAACAATGTCATAGTTGGCAGAATAATATACTGAGTTCCATGTACAATGATGAATTCCGTACTCTGAATAATACATCACCCTTGCAGAACAATTCCCATAGTTGTCAGAGGCTATAGTTTGCACAGTAGCATGCACAGTGTTGAGTACACATTCCAGTGCTCAGCATGACTAGGGGAGGCACAGTAGCACACATCCAGACACACTGATGTACATGAACACACTGTTCTGTGGGGGGTGAGGATGTTGTTTGTCTCCCTGCAGTGTTCCTCTCCCCATCTGCCCCTCCTTTATCACCCCTCCCTCTCCTCTACCTCCCCTTCTCTTTTATGCCCTCACCTAACTGACCCCCTCACACCCTCCTCTTCTGTCCTAGATTTAAGAGTTCTGGCACCATTCCCTGTGTTACTTGTTGTGAAAGTCAAGGGAAAGACTGTTGAGAGAGGGAGGAATAAAAGAGACAGAAAGAGGCCCTCTGACTGTAGCGACAAACTGAAAGAGACAGACCCTAACTGTCACAGGCAACAGTATAAACACACAAAGGTTCTGATGGGCTTCCAACAAATTCTGCTGTCTAATGGCAAGCACTAAAAGTTATCCACAACAATAAGCATGATAGTGATCTGAAGGTGAATTGAAGTGTTTGTCACAAAGACAGTTCTCCCCAAAAGAGTAGAACAATTCAATATAGCATTTGTAACAAATTACCAGCAGTACTTGTGAATAATCATATCATATAAACTGAGCAGCAATTTTATTCTTAGTTCTGATGTGCAACTAATTTAGTTAGTTTGTACTTGTGACACGTTTTATTCTGTCAATATGTCTGTGACATATTCATTAAAAAATAATGCCATATTGAAGCTAAAAAAAAAACTGGAGGTAAATCAGACTAATGTTAAATTTCTTTATCTACTCCTCAATAGTTGCTAGGACGCTGCCAGCCGCACAGCATCATTGGTTGCTAGGACCCTGTCAGCCACACAGCATCATTGTTTGCTAGGACGCTGTCAGCTGCACAGCATCATTGGTTGCTAGGATGCTGTCAGCCGCATAGCATCATTGGTTGCTAGGATGCTGTCAGCCACACAGCATCATTGGTTGGTAGGACGCTGTCAGCCGCACTGCATCATTGGTTGCTGGTATGCTGTCAGCCACACAGCATCATTGGTTGCTAGGTTGCTGTCAGCCACATCGCATCATTGGTTGCTAGGATGCTGTCGGCCACACAGCATTGTTGGTTGCTTGGATATAAAACAGTGTTTTTAGTTGCTAGGGCACTGTCAGACACACAGCATCTTTGCTTCAGTGCCCCCAGAGGTGGCCCTCAAGCAGCAATTTGTGCCAATACTGGCACATCTTTGCAACAAATTTATGTAGATGTTTCTGACATGTACACAAATCTGTCGCAATCGCCAACATTCACTGCAGTGTCTGCGTAACTCTTTATAAATTCCATGGACTCTTCCTTCCGTGATTTACCTTGTAGAAAGTCTATTTGTGTTCTGGAGTCAGTGTCCCACAGCAAAAGACGGACATTTATAGAGGAAGGTGTGTATTTGGTCCATAAAGAGAGACAGTTATATCTATGATCTATAACAAAGCCTTTTGTGAAATACTATTTCATTTCATTACTGTCTGTATGAAGACGTCACATGGCTAAAACTTTACCCAGCTGGATATGACTAAAAAGGCTTGCACTTCCCAGGATTTGGCATGCAGCCAAAAACTTTGATCAGCATTGCACTTAGCACTTAGCGAATGCAAAACAGCTTAGCTAGATTATATACTATATGCCTGAATTTAAGGAGATTCTGTCACCAATTAAAAAAGCTCAGAAAAAAAACATTTAAAAAAAAAATGATTTGCATTTTTTCTTTTCAAACATATTTGTTTATTCTGTTGCAATGTCCCAATAAACTTTCAAGACAATTTGACTACTCCGAATGGGCCAATTCACTAGCACAGCTCCGTCCCTCCTTGCATGTCGTAACCCTCTCCTCTTCTGGGAGTGTGGAATTACTCTCTGTGTTGGCCAGCTCCTCTGTCCCTCCACACACCTCCCTACATAACCTTTTTTTTTATAGCTAGGGGAGGAGTGAAGAAGAATACTATAGGGCAGTGGTGGCGAACCTTGGCACTCCAGCTGTGCCAAAACTACATATCTCAACATGCATCTGCCTCTGGGAGTTATGTCTGTGGCTGTCAGAGCCTTGCAATGCCTCATGGGACTTGTAGTTCCAAAACAGCTGGAGTGCCAAGGTTCGCCATCACTGCTATAGGGTGTCATTTGTGTGGCAGTTCCAAGTCTACTGGGCCTGATGTGATCACATCTAAGATGGCTGTGAAAAATGGACAGGCGTCCCTTCACATTCTGTAACCCCTGGCTTTCCGCCAATTCTGGAAAAACAAACGACTCAGAGTTCCGTTTTCCAGGCCCGATTGTGCCAGATTGAGGGTAATCGGATGTAAATGGACACAAGTCCATTCCCCATACACCAACATGAGCCTGGGAAGTTCACTTTTTTCCTCCATCGCAAGACGGAGGAGAAAACTGGATGGGCATGGAAGTCACAATGGTGACATCTGTTCTGATCAGCAGGCAATCTGTGTATGTAACCTCTCCTGATCGGACGGTGTGAAAGGGGTCTTAGGGAAATTGGATGTCTACACAAAGGAGGGTTTGACAAGTAAATAACTTGTTAAATGCACATATAACCTTATGGGAAGATTGTTGTCAAGATTTATGGTCTCACGAAAGGGTCTGTTCAATAGGTAAATTACACCTCCTTTAGACATTCCACATTTTTACAGGTGCTAAAGAGAAGGGGGGTTTTACTTCTTAAACAGCTTACACATCATACGCGGATGCATAAAAACATGCATATGTGTATATACAGTATGATAGGAACAACTGCCTTGCAATTCCACCATAAGACGACAACATTTTCCAGCTTCATCAATCAGTGCTTCTTGTGAAGTACTTTTGTTAAAATTTGTTTGCAAGTCAACCAGACTTCCAGATATTCTATGATATATACAGGTACCTTAGAGATATTCATTGGGGACAGTCATTAGAACAGGGGTAGGCAGCCTCAGCACTCCAGATGTGGTGAGACCACAAATCCCATCATGCTTCTGCCTGTGGGAGACTGACTGTGGCTGATAAAGTCTTGAAATGCGTTATGGGATGTGCAGTTTCACCTCAGCTGGAGTGCCGAGTTTGCCTACCCCTGCATTAGATTGTGCTGCTTTGTTGGAAAAAAGAAACTTATAGAAGTACATGTAGATATACAACTGTGAAAGATATGTGAAAAATGTAAATCGTGTTGTCAACAGTAGGAAGAATGGACTTGTTGCTTAATGGTTCCCTTGTGATCTACTTTTCCTGTGAACCTGGTCAGCTGATTGTTCAGTCATTTGGAACCCATAGACCTTGTCATATGACGGAGCTAAAATTTGCAGGTACGGATAGCAGGCATTTAATGTCTACAGGTTTTGCCTAGTTCTTGTGACATAATTAATTAGCACATTTTATGTCTCTTACTCATAATTCCTGAGGATGATAATTATTCCATGTGTCCCCGTATGTTAATCAGGGTCAATGCTTTACTGCTGGCTCTCGCATAGCCACCAATGTCTGTGTCTGCACGTCACTCTCTGTCCCTGACACACATCAGGGTCCTATTGGAAATCAATACACAGAATTCCCTAGGGCAACAACAGCCCCATTTGCTCACAGAACCGTCCTCTCCTATACTAGTTCTGCCCATCTCCATGCACACTCACAGCTCTAGAAGATGCTCATGAGAGTAATTCTGATTCTCCGTCCACGCTTCCTGGTGTTTGTCTTCTGGAAAATGGACACTGGAAACATTGACATTGAGTTTGCAGTAATGATGTGATGTAAAGGGTGGACAAAAGAAAAAAACATAATAATAATAATGCAAGTAACTGACTATTAGCCAATCAAGCAAAAGAGACTGACTCCACAATATTAGCAAAAGAAGCATATTTAAAATACTTTTAAAGATACGTTTGGCAGAGAGCAACGCGGCGCGAGAAGATTACCCGAGGAAAACCAAGAGTATCACTCAAGGCCTGTTTTCTCAGGTGAGAAATCCCATTAAAGGCACATCTGTGTCTCTCCTTCTAACCTCTTTTCTCTCTCTTTCTTCTTCTAACTCCCAAACTGTCTAATTCATGTCGAGAGCCAAGATTTCACAGTTGGAAAATAACAAGAAGGAATGCAGCCAGAAAAGAAGAAAGGGGGAGAGAGTGATAGGGAGACAAAGGGGAGAGTGTGTGGGGAAGGAGAGAACTAATAGAAAGTACTCATTTCGGGGGTAATTACATAGAAAGTGCTCTATTCACTGAACTGGGGGTATCAAAATAACAACCGGGTTGAACTTTTTCAGTAAGTTCAAGAAGCAATGTTGTGCTGTAACCCTTTGAGACCTATCACAGATGAGCTGTCATCAATATGCCCACTCTCAGATTTAAAACCTGACTTGGGTGGGTTGGCTTGTGTTTAAGGGCCTATAGATTTAAAGGAAACTTATTGAAGCAAATGGCTTTGACTTCAGTCCTTTCAGAAACACTGACCGTCAGCCTGCAGGTTGGGAAAGTTGGAGTGAAGTCAGAATGCATAATCTACATACCGTATATACTCGAGTATAAGCCGAGATTTTCAGCCCATTTTTTTGGCTGAAAAGTGCCCCCCTCGGCTTATAGTCAGCGTCAGCGTCAGCCTTCTTACTTACCTCGCCGAGCGTCGCGTCACTGCTGCTCCGGTGGGCGGCGCTCCGAGAGCAGCGCGCCGCTTACTCGTCCCTGCTCCGGCACTGTGAATCACAGTGAGTGAGGGGAGATTTGGGGGGATTTATTACGGTAACCAATTATGTATTGCCTGCACTGTATTAGCAGTATATACTCTATATGGAGTATATACTGCTAATACAGTGCAGGCAATACATTTACAATTATACTAGCATGAATGTATTAAATGATCTGTATGTAGCCCTGTACTATGGATCATTTAACCCATTCATGTTAGCAGAGGATCATTGTAAATGTATTGTTGCAGGCACTCTATATGTACATGTACTATATACTACATATAGAATGCACTGAACAATAGATTTACAATTATCCTCTGCTAATATGAATGGGTTAAATGATCCGTACCCCCTTTTCCACTTACAGAGCTAGGTTATTGTTTTTCTTTTAAATAAATATTCATGCCATTTTATTGGTATCTAACTACCATTAGCTGCCTCATTTCCCACCCTCGGCTTATATTCGGGTCAATACTTTTTCCCAGTTTTTTGTGGTAAAATTAGGTACCTCAGCTTATATTCGGGACGGCTTATACTCGAGTATATACGGTAGTTGTTCCATACCAGTGACTAGAAAATGACTAAAGTTATTGGAATAAATGCAATAAGTTAACTAGTATGTTCAGAAGTGGACGTCAGCATGCAGATTTAATACGTGCTCTTAACAGGTTTTCTATACAATGGTGTTTTTAATCAAATCAGTTGCTGGAAGATGAATAGATTATGAATATATATTGACATTGGTATTCTAGGCCTGCTGAGTTAGCAGTTTTTTTTCACAAGAGGTCTGTCCAATATGTCTTCTGGGATTAGCAGATTCTAATAGACATTATTGTGCGATCTTGGCAGTCTCAGAGGACTGGCAGATGGACATCTAATGCTTAGAGGTACCTTTAAGCTAATACTGAGCGAATTTTGTTTGGTTCTTTATGAAATTCGCTCAGTTGTAGGTGGCCCTGGTGGCAGCCTACTGCCTGACATTCTTTCATCAGAAAAGCAAAAGAGCAGGCTGGAATATTCTTGGCCCAAACAGTAACCCGCCACTGTCAGAATTCAATAGCCATAGTGGGAGATTCTCCCACCCATGCTGTTTAGAGTGGTCGAAGGAAGCTGTTAGACTTTTTCATTCAGTCTGCAGGCTAAACAAAAAAATCGAACAGTGTATGGGCAGATTTACTTTACACCAGGGGTAGTCACGGTCTGCACTACAGCTGTGATGAAACTACACATGCCTTCAGGCCTTTGGGAGTCATGTCTGTCTTTTTAGAGTCTTGCAATGCCTTGCGGGACTTCTAGTTCCACATAAGCTGGATTACAAAGGTTGCCTATCCCTACTCTACACCATACGTTTTAGATTCATTGGAAACAAATTGTATTACTTTTCTTCTCCACTAAGACGTATTAACTTTTACAAATATATTCTTTTTATACAAGTAATGATTCGAATCAGGCTGGTTTAAATACAGGATAAAAATAGAAAATCTTGAAATGCACGAGGCCTTCCAAAAGCAGGAAAAGTCAGTAGATGAATCTGTGAGAACGATTTTGACACTTGTTACTTTTCCACACCCACATACTCTTGGATGTACAGTACAGGTGCAGTCTCGTTTAGACGGGTTGTGACCACAGTTATCTCCCATGGCCCAGATGACAGCCCTAGGGAGAGCAAAGGAGCCAAATTAAACAAACTGAGGAAACAGGCACAGCAATATAATCCAGCCTTACAACACACAGATCCACTACGAATGTAGGACTCCCTTTTTTCAATCCCACACACTACAGAATAATAAGGAAAAGTATAGAAAAGTACATGAATTGGTAGATATATGACAGGGTCTAGCACATAGGTTCTTCACCAGTGACATGTGCCCCTCAAATAGTGCTTCTCACTGGTTCATGGAGTAGTGCTTGTTAAAGTAATTCATATTAACTAGCTTTAGATTAGAATGTATCTAAAGAATTCTAGTTGTTTACAAAGATTAAAGTTTCTCTAAAGTAGCTCCTGGCGATAGATGTGCACATGTCAAGGGATATGGTAGTGCACACTGGGAGGGGACCTCCTAGAAAGGGGTACGTATTTATAGTAAGCTAGGAAACTCTGGACTAATAACATATACCCTGTTTTTTTATTGCCAGGACAGGAGAGTATTATGCTGAAATGTGAAATGCTCATCCTACTATAAAATATGTTCACCATCACTCATATGCACATGGGATTTTCCATGTTTATGTCACTACATTGAGTGGCCAGATTATTATGACCACCTGACGTTTGTAGACAAATTAGCTATAATTAGCTATAATTTCACGCTGAAGTTGCTAGAGGGCCAGACCATTATAAATAGGGAAGCAGGTTGTTTACCACGACAGTAGAAGTGATTTTTTTCTGAAGATATGGGTAAACAACGCGATTTAACAGCCTTTGAACGTGGGATGATTGTTGGTGCTCGGAGCCATGGAGCGAGTATCAGCAAAACAGCAGAATTAGTTAAATGTTCAAGAGCAGCTGTTGTTAAAGTGTTTAAAGACTGGACTGTCAGCCGAAAATCTGGGTCTGAACGTGCAAATTGTGGCCGTCAGCGACTAGTCAATGCTAGGGCAGAACGGAGAGTGGCAAGACTGGTACAAGACAACAGAAGGGCAACAGTGCAGTGTCAGATTCCTCGCATCACCTTTCAACATCTCGAGGCGGCCCAACAAAGTCATCTCGTGGAGTCATCTTGTGGCCCAACGAAGTACTGATGGGGTGGTCATAATAATCTGGCCACTCAGTGTATAATGCTATACCAGCCTTCCTCAACCAGGGTGCCTCCTGGCTTCCTCATGGGTGCCTTGAAATTTTCACACAGCGTCATGCCCCTGATGTGAAGAAGGCTCCTAATGTGAAGGGGGGCTCCCAATGTGAAAGAGAGGGATGCTGATGTGAAAGTGGGGGACTCTGATGTCAAAGAGGGGAATTTTGATATGAAAGGAAGGGGCTCCTGATGTGAAGGGGGACTCTGTTCTGAAAGGGGAGCTCTGATGTAAAAGTGTACTTGTTTTTAAACATAAAAATGCTATAGGATTTATTGTTTTTAAACACAAAGAAAAAAAAGTAAGCTGTTGTTCTCAGTTTCATTTAACAGAAGTCCCAGTTAGAGTACACGTCGTTAGTTGGGAAACAGCACCTTAATGGACTATAGCATTAGCAATCTAGAAATTAGTATTATGTTACATAGTGCCTGCTTCCACCTAGCCAATTATCTGATCTTTATTGGACAAAATATTCTTTATGTCTGTTATGTAAATGTAAAGTGTAACCTATAAGTATATTAGAAATGTTTAGCTGAAAATTAAGACATTGTGGAGCTATTCAAAAAGAACTAGACAAAAAAAATGTTTTAGAAAAATGTTGTCCAAGGGAACTAAACATTCCATGTATTATCCTCCTGTAAAAAAAGAAAACAAGAGTTGGATTGGTCACTATAGGCAACAGCTATTGTTATTTCTACTTTTTTCCTCCTGTATTGAATAAATCTTTATATTTCCTTAAAGCTCAGCGTTAACTCCAATCTGCTCTTTAACTGAAATGCCTAATCATAGCTATTACTTTCAGGTTTGTTCTTTTTTCTATTCAAGCACAGAGAAGTTTCCAATCAAGCCCAGAGAAGTTTCTTGAAAATTGAAGTCATTTCTCATTCATGTCAATAATAAGGCTCCATTCACACCTAAAACTGTCAGTGTTTCAGGTGTTTTAAAATGAAAACACTTGTGTTGCCGGTGTCCAGGCATTTCCATTAAAGTCTATGGGGCCAAAAGCACAGAAATCTGCAAAAAAATTGTTTTTTTTTTTTTCCAGTGACAGGTGTAGCGCTCACCCCCGTAGCAATCGCTGGATAAATAGGTCTTCCTAAAGCTGTCCATACACATTACAAACACCGCAGGACTTTCGATGTGCGATGGTTGTAAGGTCATTAAAATTTCGTACAGCCTTCCCATCTTGGACAGGCAGATCGTACTTGCGATCATCGCAAGCCCTCCCCGCTGGGGGGAGGGCTTGCCGATGATTGCAATGCTGAGCGGGCAATGTGCGCTTGCGCACACCGGCCTGTGCGGCTGTGTTTAACACAGTGGCACTTATGGGCCAGTGCTTAGATGAGCAGGGTTAGAGGAGGCAGCACCAAGCCTTGAAATATACAAACTGTGACAACTTTTTCCTAAGCTCCCATTCACACCTGAGACAGGATGATTAAAGTGAACACAGCTTCACCCTATTCACTAAGCTAAGCGAACATACCCGTTCCAAAGTGTATATCCACTTTTGCAGCTAAATTGGGATAACACCTATTTTATAGATGTTCCCAATCACATAGCATGACTTAAAGTAGTATTAAAGGCAGGGCATTTTTTTAACTTAATGTATTCTCTGCATTAGGATAAAACATGCCCGGCACCTTTCTGTGTTCCCCTCCCCCCCAACACTTACCTGTTAGCACCGCATGTCACCACCGCCATCCCTGAAGCATTCCTCCATCCTGAACTTCCTGGTTCTGGGGAAGGAGATTGAGGGCAGAGGAGCTATAGGCTCCTTCTGCCATCAATCAACATGTTGGACTGAGAGGAGGGGCATGGCCTGCCGCAGGGCTGTGTGTGTCTATGGACGAACACAGCTGCTGCGAGCATGAGCTTGCACGAGCTTGCACGGGTGCCTCTACAGCGGCTGCTTAGCTGCTGGCGGCACCCATGCAGGGGGTAGGGGACAGCGCTGTGGAGACCCACTAGAAAACAGGGAATTAAAAGGATTAAAAACAAAAGAACAGGGGATCTGCATCCCACACGGATGATCCTGTGTACACAAATAAAAGAAAGTAAGGCTTTAATGTCACCGTTGTGAAAATTTGCAGCCTAATTTTTTTTTTTTACTTCTTTCTGCTAGCTCCAGGACTAAAAAATCCTGCTTAGTTTTCACAATTCGGTGGTTGAGGCGTTTCGTAAACCAGATGAACAGAACAGTAATCTTTACAACTGTTGCATCTCTGATTTCTAGTGCATATAGCAAAAGATTTATTATCCTAGTTTATGTTTCATTTGTAAATGCCTTTACAAGGAGAATTGTCTCCAAATTGTGTCTAAATTGTCTCTAAATTATTGCAAGCTTGCTGGGACCCTCCTGGATGGCAGCTGAATAGCCCGAAAGGGCTCAGCTGTCTTGAGGATGTAAAGGTAAATTATCTTTGTGATGCTTTAAGTTTAAGAAGTGCTCAGGAGCACTTCTAAGATGTGTAATAGTTTAGAGGTTTTTAAATGTTGCAAATGTTGGACTTATGTGAAATGTCAGAAAATATGTTCAATTAATGTGTTTGCAAGAACACTTAAAGAAGAACTTTTATTAACCACTGCAGTGGGGCTACCCCCGCACTGCAAAGGTTAACTGCTCATTTTGGTTTAGGATTAAAAGAAAACAAGTTATACTCACCTGATGCTCCGAGCTGGCTTGTTCTTACACAGGTCCATCTAGCCTTTTCCCCCCTCCTCTGCAGCAGTCTAAGGTGCCATAAATCATCATGTTCTATAGACTGTGTATAGACATTAGGATGCTGAGGAACATTCCAATGGCCAGGAGACAGAAGACAGACTTTAGAGACTGAAGAAGCAAGGAGCCGACTCAGCAGGTCAGGTGAGTATAACCTTTTTTTAAGCACCTAGACAAATATGAAGAGTTAAACCTTGTAGCACGGGGGTAGCCCCACTGCATAGGTTAATAAAAGTTTTGCCCAGAGTTCTTCCTTAAAAAAAGACACAACAGAAAAAAAACTTTGCGATTAATGGCATAAGATTTTGGTCTTTGCTCCTATAAATTTTGTGGCAAACCCATTCATAAATTCCATCCATTGCATGTTAATTAACTTTTTTTTAAACTGTCCCTCAGTCCCTTCCTTATCAGCTCACAGGCATTTATTCTAACCACTAGAAGCTCCCTGCAGAGTCCTATGTATAATCCTGTTCCAAAGAAACAGCTTGAACGGTAAACTTTTTTAATGTTATTTTTAGATATGATGTGTGAATGGAAACAAATAACAAACACATAGACGGGGTTTCCCAAATTTGTCTCAAAAGTGGAAATACCTTTGCCAAGTAAACAGTCACAATTCCTTTTATTAACTCAAAATATATGTGTCCAGACAGAGAAGAAATGAACAATTTCCCATGTGGTTTTGGCATCAGGGGGGGATCACTTGTGTCTTTCAACCACACAGAGTTTACAATGGAAAAGTAAAGATGGAAATTTATGAATTTATAGATGGAGGGGTTCTGTTCAGATAAAGAGACTTTATGACTGCAGTTTCTGTATATTTATTCTGATGCCTTTACAGAACATGCATCACACAGGCAGCCTTTGCCAGTTCTCTGTGTCTGGATGAGTCAGATATATAATGAATCAATATGGCTGCAGCCAAAGGGAAATTTGTATTACGTTTGTCCATTGTAACATAAATCCAGGCTATGACAGGCTTTGTGAAAGCATATTACTTTAATTAGAGAACTGCTGCATGTTCACGTGCTGTTTACCTATTTTCCTCCAATGCACAGAACAATATCCTAAAGCAATGAAAAACTGAAATGGTTCTCCATTGTGCTTAGTGTTGTAAGGTACAGTATATGGGTAACCGCGGATCACTGCTCTTTGCATTGACTCTAAGGAAATTAGTTCTGTTAAAGCTTGTACACAACAGCATAGAAAACAGGTGCAATAAACAATAATATAAATAAAAAAAGTGTACTTTATTAATTATTTCAGGTCACTTTAAAGCATATACAGTATAATCCCCAATAATTCATTTATCTTATGCAATCCCTTGTGGTCTGGTAAATATATTGTTTAATCTGTTTGATCAGTGGTAAAAAAAAAAAACAACCTGTTAATCCTGTTAAAAATCCAGCACTGTCCAGTGTTCTGGGCACTCTGAAGTTTTATCTCAAGTCTTATCAGCTTCGCCTCTTTCATACTTTAAACTACGGAATCCCCAGCCCCCATGTTATGGTGATGAGAAGAGGGGGACAAATTCAGTAATCCTAACACACGTCTTGCACTAGGGTGACAAAACTGATTCTCTATAGATACAGTCAAGTCAGCTAGAGCATGAAGTCTGTTACTGGCAGGATCACCAGGTGAAAAATAAAGGAAAAAAGAGCCCAAAAAAAATTATGCAGCTACTGCATCTAAGGGCTGGTAAGCTGCAATTTATTACATTTTTGTCCTTGGGTCTAAACACACTTTAACTAAAAGAAAGCTGCTGACAGGTATAACGTTTATGTAATTAGAAGTGCTTCGTTATACCTGCAGCAGCTCCACTCAAATGCAGGGTCATACTGATCGGGCAAAGCTTCGGGACTTCCTGGTGACATCAAAGATTGCCTACCTAGTCTAGCCTCCCACACAATTCTTATGGCCGGTGGGGAAACCCATCATAATTTATCACATAGGAGCACTTATTTTTTAAAGTGCAATGAATAACGGCCCTCTACTATTTTAGCCTTGCCCAAACCACCCCCCACACCCGAATCATTACTTTCCTTGCAATTGTCCTCTGCTATTTGTTGAATCCTTCAAGGCCTGGAAATATCACAGTTTTCTCATTGACTTGCAGGGACTTGCATCAGTACCAACAAAGCCAGGAGCCCCAAAAATATTGAAGTTTTCATCAACACAAAGCAATGCCGGTGCACACATGGAGACTTACATTCTAAATATTGAAAGGAGACTTGGATGAGTATTGAATAGGCTTACAGTCACTTAAAATCTGTATGCGTGAGTTCTTAAAGATTAAATGTCCCCTTATCTTTAAAATGTCAACAAAGGCACCTTTGAAAGGTTTAGTAAATGACAATCTACAAACACATATAGATCATTGTAGGATTTTTATTCTTTGCAAACCCTATTTTTCTTTTCCTCCCCAGTCTCATGGTAGTCATTTTTTTTACTAAAGGCAGATTAGTTCATCTCCATTTACTTTCTGGAACTCTGGCACATGTGACTAGAGCATGTGACCAGGTACATCATCTCAGGGGAGGAAAATACCTTTCCCGGAGATTTTGTGAGATTATGTAGTTTACAGATGAGATTTCCCAGCAATGCAATGTGATGTAACCTTCCTAGGATGCATCTCATAGGCATGGGCTACACCACTAATGCCTAAGAGGTCCAGCAAGTGAAAAAACTGTAATTATAAGTAAAGTAAAATGTTTATTCAAGTAATGAATGTAAGGTGATTTCATATTAGCATGCAGTGCTGTATGCTGATGTGATTTTTAGTGAAAGGGGGTAAAGGTCCTCCGGCACATGTGACTAGGGCATGTAACCAGGCACATCATCTCAGGGGAGGAAAATACCTTTCACGGAGATTTCGTGAGATTATGTAGTTTACAGATGAGATTTCCCAGCAATGCAATGTGATGTAACCTTCCTAGCATCTCATAGGCATGGGCTACATCACTAATGCCTAAGAGGTCCAGGAAGTGGAAAAACTGTAATTATAAGTAAATAAAAATGTTTATTCAAGTAATGAATGTAAGGTGATTTCATATTAGCATGCCGTGCTGTATGCTGATGTGATTTTTAGTGAAAGGGGGTAAAGGTCCATTTTAAAGCACTTCAGCAATGCAACATCCACAAGGTCCCTTGACACTGGTGACATCTTCATTCGGGTTCAGAATTTTAGGCAATCTTGATTCATCCTAAATACAATGAATTAGCAGTAGTTAAGTGCATTGGGTTATTCTTACCACTGGTTTATAACATTTCTTCATTCTATGAATGCATATTAAGTGTTTGTGCTAAAAAGGGCTGTTAACAAGCATGATCAGACGTAAGGACCCCCAGGCTGCAGCATATTCTGGGAATGGCACACCTTTTATTGAGACATACAGGTTTGTCAAGTAGGAGACCTGAGAGAGATGGCAATCTGTGAACGGGAATGTAACCACCATGAAGGAGTGCAGTCGGATGAAGGCCTCCAGGAGACAGCTCGGCACAGGCATATCTTTGTCCCAGCTCAGTCTGTCACTTTTACAGATTTCTTGGCAGTGCTCTGTGTTCTGCCAATGTATCCACTCCTCTTAAACATATAGGGCTCATCTTTCACTGCACCCTTTGCAATTGCCTATAACTGACTGTATCCACGTTGACATTGCAGTACAGAACAGAGATCCAATCTGTTTATTATGCGTCTACCAAAACAAATTGCATCATTATTTAGACATCTGTTTTGTGAAATCATATAGCACGGCTGGTGGCCTGCATGGGAAATGTTGAGGCAGGGTACATGAGAACATGATTAATATGCATTTTATATGATCCCCTTGAACTATAACATGATAGTTTAGTTTTTATCACATTCAAAGTAAACATTTCACAGAAATGATTATATAATAAAAATATGTATAGACAGTGATTAGTGTCAGTGAAATCTTCATGTGAAAGCAATCAGTAAATCTAGAGGCTACAGGGACCTATAGAAAGGCTCAGGAGGCAAGGAGCCAACTTTAGTTTTTACGGATGAGCATGAATGATACTGGACATACAGCATATAAAGCTAAACTTCAGGGAGATAAAAAAGACGCGCATTAACACAGTTACGTACTCATTAATTATTTTTTTTATTATTCAATTACCTGAATCTGATTTAATATCAGCCTCTTGCAGTTTCTTGTACAACAGAACTCAGACTGGGAGAGGTAACAATAAGAACCGAACAGGTGTGCTTTATACAAATGTACTGACAAGACAAATACTACTTAGAGGAGAGAGCAGAGTGAGCAGAGAGATGACCCGATCAGCCTGTTGCTGCTTTTTCAAGGTCAAGTCAGCAGGCTGGAGGAGGAGAGAAGAAACTACTGTAATTTATCTGAAGTCCATAACTGTAACAGAGAAAGTGGTGTGATCCTTTGACAGGTATGACATGTATTTCATCTGGATTTCATGTGAAGGGGACCCTTTGGGGGAGCTATTGATAAGAGCCTCAGAATAACTGATTTTCTGCATGTCATAAACTTTCATGAGGGTTTACTGCTGTTTACACAGATGTCAACAGGTCCTCAAATGTGGACTAACACAAAACTAACACAGAACAGGTCAAACAGTTCACTAAGCTCCTATCTATATTAAGCCATCTGCCTAAATGCAAAGCTCATAGACCAAGTTCCAAAGAGGACTTGGCATGCATTGGAAACATACGGCAATGGCTCCCCTTGGCACTAGTGAGTACTAAGTGTAAAATAGCTTACGCACAACAAATTATAATGTTTGCCTGTGTATTCTGTGAATGTACCAAGAAAGAGAACTGTATACTCAGCCATTTGAGGACTTCTTAAATGACCCAGAATGTTAGTACTATGTGTGGACCCCATGGGATAGTACAGAGGGCACTATGCTTGCCCTAATACTCCCCCTCTTATTTTACAGGTCGCTATTGGTGAAACGTATGGGAAATTTCCCCTAGAAACAGCGCTCTATTGGTCAATTTTGGGCAGGCGTTTTGCCGCGCATTTCACATATTATTCCTCCCCAGCTGCAGCAGCTTACCAAACCGTTTACAGAATCCGGACCACAGCTCCCACCCTCCTACCTCTTTCTGTTTGTTTCTCGTCATGGTGTTTTTTAGTGGGGGTTAGTCATCCAGTTTAGTCATCGATGGACATTGTGATATGATTATCTGTTGTATTGTTTATACGGTTGGGTCTGTGCCTTTAAGGACAGGCCTTTTTAGTTATTTAGGGGGATATTCACAAAAGGGTGAAGAGTTTGGAGAAGTGAACAATCTAGGACAAAATAGCTGAACTGGAAAGTGAGCTGAATTGGAGACATTTTCCAAATCAGCTATTTAGGCCTAGATTGTTCACGTCTCCTGTCTTCTCCAAACTCTTCATCCTTTTGTGAATAACCTCCTTAATGTTCATTATTGAAATGTTGAGCTACCCCTTGATAAACACTGTGGCCAATTTTGCCCATTATATGAGTGTCTGTCTCTTTATATATTGTTTATTATTGCTCCTCTGTGCTACCTCATGCATTGTGTTTCCAACATTAAAGGAGAACTATGAGATGAGTGATTTTCACTCACCTCATAGTTCTAGCCGACCTGTGACAATGAGACTGTCATAGGTCGGCTCAGTAGATCGGGAGGTGAGCGAACACATACCGTGTTCGCTCGCCTCTCGATGCTGACACGGCTCTCTGCCGTGACAGGGGGAGGGGCTGGATTCCCCTCTCCCCGATCTCCCTGACTGGCGGAACGGACGGGTAGGGGCCGGGTACAGCTGGCTCTGCCTCTAGATAGGCAGAGACAGCTGTCACTCACGCAGCTGGGCGGATCCCGTCATCTACGTCGGGATACGCTCCGGCTGCAGCGTCTCAGTACACCGTGAGCTGTAGCTCGCGGTATACTGAGCTTAGGGTAACGAGAGGACGCTAGTTTGTGTCCTCCCGTTACCCTAAGGAGAACTATGGGGAAAACACTGACCCCATAGTTCTCCTTTAAGATAATAGTTCATGAGCTCTGATACGCACCTGGAATAATGTTGGTTTTGCATGCTGTGTCTTGATGCCTCTAGTGCTGGTCAATCCGTTGTGCAGTATAAACACCATTTTCCACCAGCATACATTGTAGACGTGCCGTCACACAACAAATTCCTTCAAAATCAACTTTATCAGAAATGCAAGTAGAACACAAAGTGTTCCTGCTTACATGTTTCAGCCTAAACAGTGCGTGAATTGGAGAGTATACAGTACTTTGCTTGGGTGATGGGCTATCAGAAGGCACTGTTACTTTGCCCTGAATGGTAGGTCACTTTAAGATTTAGTCACAAATATTTAACATGCTCATTTGTTTCATGCACTAAGGTTTGCCAAGCCAAATTCTGTTCAAACAGCTAATCAAGCCAAAAGGGAAAAAAAAATAGAAATTTTCCTTGTATTTGATTAGCTGTTTGAAGCCAACACTGGTTTGCTGCAAAGCTGTAACCATAAAACAGGACAGAAAACAAGGTGGATAGAATCAAAGCAGAATGGGGTAAACGGGACACACAAAAAGACATAAAAAAGGATGAAGGAAGGATTGATACCTCTCATTCTGTAAGTTGCCATTAAAGTGATACTAAACTCAGGAGTTAAATCTTAAAAATACATTCATGTACCCCAACTATTAACAAAAATGTATCTTATTTGTGTATCACTCAGCTGTAGATCCTCAAATCATCTCTGAATTGGTGCTGACACTGTCCTTCCTTCTGGAGGGTGGCTACTTTTGTTCCAGGATGGTCCCTGTGTGCGTTGGAAAGTAGCCAATGCACAAAGCTCGCTCCCATGATGGACTATAACTTCAATACAAATTAGTCAACTAAACATGAGATTGTAGTACATCATGGGAGTGAGAATCTACAGCCGAGTGATACACAAATAAGATACATTTCTGTTAAGCAAGGTGATATCAGTCTTTCATCAAGTTTGAAGTAGTGCTGAAGTTTACTGAAAGCCTGCTGACAGTTTGGTTAAAATGACAGCAAGCACTCCCATTAAGATATGTATTTATCATTCGCAAACTGGTGCCGATGGTGCGTTTAAGTGGCACGGTCACCTTGCCTATAGAGGGCAAAGTCACAATGTCCAAGCAAAGGGTCCCCCTACCCACTGATATTCACTTTTCCAGCCTCCCCCAGCCAGCCTTTCCCTGTCACAGCACTTATTGGAAATATCGGTAAATTTAAGACCCATACCGATTATATCAAAATTTGTGACTATAATAATCGGTCGATCTGATAATCGGTCGACCCCCTTCTGGGTATCGGGGAGCATGTGACCTGCTTTCATGTGGCAGTGCTCAGGTCTAGCAGCCAATTGCTAAGCTCCAGCAGTGTCACATGAAAGAGAGAGTGATGTCACTGCTTTGTCTAGTGTCCAACACCAGTGATTTTAGTGCCAGTTGTGATGGAAGGAGCGTGCTGGCAAGGTGAACATCACTGGGTCGGGCGATACCCCTCTGCAAAAACAGAGGGAATTTATGAAAATTGGAGCAGACAGAATCTGGTGCAGTTACCCATGGCAACCAATCAACTTCTCTGTTTCACTCTCAAGGCTTAAAGAAGAACTCCGGGCAAATACATTTTTAACCCTTGCAGTGGTGCTCATTTTGTCTAGGGAGCTAAAATAACAGTGATGAAATGTCTCATGGCGTCCTCACGTCCTACAGCCTGTATAAGACGTGATGACTCACTGGACCTTAGACCGCTGGAGTGGAGAGGGAGCAGGGCTAAACTGACCAGTCTAGGAGTCAGTTGGGATCGTGGCTAGGATGAGTATAACTTTTTTAGCTTTTAGCTAGGTAAAACAAGCACTCAGCTCTTGCAGTGGGATGGGGTTAAGATTATATTTGCCCGAAGTTCTTCTTTAACTGTACAAACTGAAGAGAGATGCCGATTGGTTGCATAGGCAACTGCTCCAGATTCTATCTGTACCAGTGTTTATGAATCTCCCCCATTGTTTTTTTTCCCCTGATTAAGCCCCTGTGTACAAGGAAGCACTACTTGAAGCTTGGTAAACTCTTGATAGCCTGTTTGAAGTAACAGCTAGCACTCCCATGAAGGTGTGTGTCACCATTCCTAATGTGGAGCTAAAGGGTGTTTCAAAGGCTTCAAGCAAGCTGCCTGAGAGCTTTTCCAAATACTTTCCAAAAACTTGCCATACACAACGTTCTTCAGACTCATTTACAAGCGAAACCCCATCTGAGTCAGTGACAAGACCTATTCCCTTCAGCACTTGCGGATTGGACAAACACTTGCTGGCTTTTCAGAAGAGCTTCAATAAACATTCAACAAACGAAATGACGAATGCATCATTACTTGGGACAAAACAACTTCTGACAACCCCATCATAGAATGATGTGGACCAAATGAGTTTGCAATTTACCAACACATCCTATTTTTCTTTGTAATGACAGCCTAGATCCTTGTTTACAAACAATCAGACACAATGACTGATCAGCCTTGTACAGAACAAATCCTAGTACAAGTGTCAGAAAACACACAGTGCTAGGGCTGGAAGGATTTTCGTAGAGGTCACATAGAAGGAACGATTTTCTAAGCTGAAATAAAACCTATGCTTTAGCATTTCCACTCCTGAATTCCTCCATGGGTGCAGTGTTTAAACTGCTTTATATGAACCATGTGGATTGCAGGCAATGAATGCTGTCTCCTAAGCAACCCAGGGGGAAAAAAAAGCTATTTTGTTCCTTGGGATATGAAGCCATCTTCTGGCTGAGCCCATGGTCCCTGTGTGCATCCTCTGAGCTTTTCTCCTTGTCACACATTTTGCAGGGCTGCACCCCTCATTGGCATTCCTGGCTGCCTGTCCTGATCTCATTGCTGATGTTTTTCTGGTTTAGCCTGCCTGCCATCCCTGTGGGGGAGTCTGTCCCTTACTCCTGGCTGTCTCCAGAGCTTGTCAGTCCAGTCCCCCCCCTGAGTCTCATAGCAGTCTCTCTCCCTGGCCCTCCCTCCTCGGAGCCCCTCCCCTGGCTGTCTCTTTCTTTGGGAGTGTCTATGCGCCTTTGTCTGGGTGTCTCTCAGATCTATCAGACAGCTGTACAGAAAGGATCAGGAGGCAAGAGACAGTCTGCAGAGACAACCCCAGATCGCAGTGAGTGTCCTCTAAGCATATGTTGTGTCTGTATTTCCTCTCTATTGTCCGATGGGCCCCATAGGGCCCCACTGACATGCATGCAGGAGAATGTGACGGTATGCACGGGAAGGGTGACATTGGGGGCTTGTGTCGGTGTGCTGGCTTATAGCTGGCATTTGGTACGACAGATGGCCGTTGTGTATGATGTGTGTCACTGGGCATGTTTGTTTCTTGTTGTGACATTTCATGGAGCAGATGGTGTATGCTTACCCTGCATGTCCTTTTACGATCACCCCCCCTGCTCTCCTTGTACATAGAGGTCCCATAGACATGTATGCCATTTGGATTGCATGCAGGCAGCAGCTCCTTGTCCTTTGAGTTAATGTCACAGTGCGTTGTACTGAGCCTGCTGGAGCCTTATCTATACAAGTGTCAGTCCTGTACTTGCTAGATACACAGAGCATTGTAATGAGCAGCTCACCATAAACGGATGTACAGTGCTCTGCATGACTGCACAGTCTGCTGACACTGTACTGGATCATAGATTTCACCTCCAACTCCTTGTGGAACATGGGGACAGAGGGGATCACACAGTGCACTGGCACTGTACTGGATCATAGATTTCACCTCCATCTCCTTGTGGAGTATGGGGATAGAGGGGATCACACAGTCTACTGACACTGTACTGGCTCATAGATTTCACCTCCATCTCCTTGTGGAGCATGGGGACAGAGGGGATCACACAGTCTACTGACACTGTACTGGATCATAGATTTCACCTCCATCTCCTTGTGGAGCATGGGGACAGAGGGGATCACACAGCGAATGACACTGTACTGGATCATAGATTTCACCTCTAACTCCTTGTGGAGCATGGGGACAGAGGGGATCACACAGCACACTGACACTGTACTGGATCATAGATTTCACCTCCAACTCCTTGTGGAACATGGGGACCACACAGCACACTGACACTGTACTGGCTCACAGATTTCACCTCCAACTCCCTGTGGAACATGGGGACCACACAGCACACTGACACTGTACTGACTCACAGATTTCACCTCCAACTCCCTGTGGAACATGGGGACCACACAGCACACTGACACTGTACTGACTCACAGATTTCACCTCCAACTCCTTGTGGAACATGGGGACAGAGGGGACCACACAGCACACTGACACTGTACTGACTCACAGATTTCACCTCCAACTCCTTGTGGAACATGGGGACAGAGGGGATCACACAGTGCACCACACAGACTACTGACACTGTACTGGCTCATAGATTTCACCTCTAACTCCTTGTGGAACAGAGGGGCACACCAGTGCACTACATAGTCTACTGACATGGTAGTGGCTCAAGGATTGCCCCACTAACACTTTGTGGAACGTGGGGATAAAGGGGCTCACACCATGCACTACATAGCCTACTGAAACTGTACTAGCTCAATGATTGCACCCCAACACTCTGTGTAATGGGCAGGCAAAGGGGCTCACACACTGCACCACACAGACTGTTGACACTGTACTGGTTTATAGATTTTCCCACCAACACCTTGTGTAACATACAAGTAAAGGGGCTCATGTGCTGTACTACAGACTGCTGACATGATAGAGGTTCATGGATTTCCCCACCAACACCTTGTGTAACATGCAGGCAAAGGGGCTTGCGCATTGTACTACGTAGACTACGGACGTTGTACTTGCTTATGGATTTCCCTTCCAACACCTTTATGAAACTTAGAGGCAGAGATGCTCACACACTGTGCTACAGTCTACTGATGTTGTACTGGCTCATGGATCGCCCCATCAACACTCTGTGGAACATGGAGGCAGAGGGGCTCACACACTGCACTACACAGTCTAATGACATGGTACTAGCTTGTGTATCTCCCCACCAACATTTTGTAGAATTATTATTATTATACAGGATTTATATAGCACCAACAGTTTGCGCAGCACTTTACAATATAATGTGGGGGCAGAGGGGCTAACACACTGCACAGTTTACTGCTATTTGACTAGCTCACAGATTGCCCCACTAACAACTCCGGGAACATGGGGTCAGAGGGGTTCTCTCACTACACAGACTACTGACACTGTACTGGCTCAAAGATTTCCCCACCAACACCTTGGGAAACGAGCTTGCAAGGGGCTTACGCACTGTACTACAAAGACTACTGATACTTTACTAGCGTACGGATTTCCTTTCCAACACCTTGTGGAGCGTAGAGGCAGAGGTGCACACGCTGCACAGCAAAACAATGTATAGTCTAAAATAAACAATAAGACAAGTCCTCCCACAAAAACAGGAACGCCCCCTCCACAGGCTACACAATCCCTCCCACATTGCTGGAGCCACACTCACAAACAAGCTGTAACCCCTCCTAACAGTACACTGTCCCCACGTGTAGTAACAACACATCAGGCTGAGCACTCACCTGAACCATTCTGCTTCAATGTCACAGCCATTTACTTGGCTTGTGTGACTAGGAAGACGTTCTGCTATAAATACATTAGAAAATCACTCTGAAGACTAGGATCCACTTAATTAGCTTTCAGTTACTTTATTAACTATGTAGTGGTAATCACTCAAAGTGTAATTAAACCTTTTCTTTTTTTCCCTGGCAAACCTTAACCTTGAAAATCAAGGTCATAAACCTGCAAGGAAAGAAATATGTAGGCAACCATCGCTTCCCTTTCTGAAAATGCTAGTAGCCTGGGCAATTAGCATGTTCTATGAGTGGTCAACAATGGCCATCCTATTCTCTCTGCACATTTAAAAGTCTCTCCAGGCTTAATGGAATAAGATGGGAAATTACTATTGAATAGAGCATATTAATTGTATGGCCCTGCCTTTAAACTACCTCATTTTCTAAGATGTGGATTTAGGAAGGTCATAGGCCGGCAAATGTGTCACCAAGGGTTATAAATAGGGTGTCTTTGGCCTATCACTGCTGGTGACGGCAGAGCACCAGGGTGTTCACTGACGTATGGGTGCAGGGCATTCAGTGGAAGGCTTATTGCCTTTTCCCCTTCACACAAGAAAGTGCAGTCACTGCTTGGTCACATGGTGATTTTTACAATCTTGTCCATGACTGTTTTGCATGTAATTATTCATAACATTTTTTATATATTGTCACAGTCCCTCTTTCTGTCCTGTTCTATAAATATCTACCATATCATTGCTTGAACATTGCTAGCTTGTGACGGATGTGAGCTTTCCGCACACTGTGATTTCAGATTGCAGTGATTCTATATCACTTCAAGATCACTTTGTTTCCTGTTTAGGTTATTGTACAACTGCTGCTAGTGTGTGTGTGTATATAATATATAACACACACACACACACACACACACACACACTATATTGCCAAAAGTATTGGGATGCCTGCGTTTACACGCACATTAACTGTAATAGCATCCTAGTCTTACTCCGTAGGGTTCAATATTGAGTTGGCCCACCCGTTGCAACTATAACAGCTTCAACTCTTCTGGGAAGGCTGTACACAAGGTTTAGGAGGGCGTCTATGGGAATGTTTGACCATTCCTCCAGAAGCGCATTTGTGAGGTCAGGTACTGATGCATGAAATTGTACAAAATGTCTTGGTATGCTGATGCCTTAAGAGTTCTCACTGGAAGCCCAACCCCTAAAAAACAACCCCACACCATAATCCCCCCTCCACCAAACTTTACACTTGGCACAATGCAGTCAGGCAAGTACCGTTCTCCTGGCAAAAGCCAAACTCAGACACGTCCATCGGATTGCCAGACAGAGAAGCGTGATTCGTCACTCCAGAGAACACGTCTCCAATCTCTAGAGTCCAGTGGCGGTGTGCTTTACACCACTCCACTCGACGCTTTGCATTGCACTTGGTGATGTAAGGCTTGGGTGGAGCTGCTCGGCCACGGAAATCCATTCCATGAAGCTCTCTACGCACTGCTGTTGTGCCAATCTGAAGGCCACACGAAGTTTGGTGGTCTCTAGCTATTGACTCTGCATACTTCAGCATGCGCTGACCCCGCTCTGTCATTTTACATGGCCTACCACGTTTTGGCTCAGTTGCTGTTCCCAGTTGCTTCCACTTTGTTATAATTCCACTAACAGTTGACCGCGGATTATTTGGTAGCAAGGAAATTTCCCAGATGGACTTATTGCACAGGTGGCAACCTATCATAACACTAGCCTGTGGCCATGGAGGTGATTGGAACATATATATATAATCAGCACTACTGTTTATGTCAATATTGCTTACACCTCAGTGCAAGAGCAATGTTTTGAATGTCTCCGCTCTTTTCCAAGCTCATAGGTCCTGTCAGCTTGAAAAAGAGTGGTGAGGAGCAAACATTGTTTTTACGTTTGTGCTGCATCTCCTTTGAACTTTTTATATGTGGGACAGTTTACCTGGGCACTGTCATAAGCAGGCACACTCAGAATAGTGAAGCACATGGGCTGCACAAATCTCAGGAGCCAGGTCCCATGTGATTCCTAAAAATTACAGCTGGCGCCAAACTTTTGATCTTTCCAGTTGTTGTCAATGGAGCTGGCACCTAAAAAAAAATCCTGCTGTCTCCTGGATTGGACAGACTGGCCCCTGAATTCCTTATCAATGTATCCATTCCTGAGATAGACAGACAGACAGACAGACAGACAGACGCAAGACCGCATGCATACACCTATTTTTGAAATGCTTACTCTCTTTTTGGTTATACATAAAAGGTCTGTAAAAATAAAAATGCCTTTATTGTTTCCCATATTGTAATGAATGTTTCAGACAAATTAATGTAGTCAGTGATGTCAGCACACTACCCCAGAAGCGCTTGGGAATAGTTTATTGATTTCTTTCTTGGCTAATCCATAAAAGGAGCTGCTCATATGACCTCGTGCTATTAGCCCCATAAAAAGGACACTGGATTGCTGTTGTTTTCCAGATGATTTGTGTATACAGCACAGAATGCAATGGATGTCCAGTAATCGGATAAGGGCTCATTCAGATTTAATGTTAAAGGGTTATTAAACCCTCTGGTTTTTTTGCATATATCTACTGCTAGCAATCTACTGCTACCTGTGTCTCCCCCGCGCGCTCCCGTCCGAAAATGTGAACATTCTTGGGCGCCCGGAAAGCATCTTGGGGGCGGGGGCATGCGCAGTTCACATTTTCAGCCGGGACGCGAGAAGAGACACAAGGTAAGTCTGTGGACGCGTGCACCCGCATGCAGACACCATGGGACAGGAAGTGCTGGCAAGGACAGAGGAGTCAGCGCTGGATCAGAGACCCGCCACAGCGCTGGAGAGGCAGATGAAAAGGACAGGAAAGATCAAGATCTGATTAAGAAACATAATTTAAGGTAAGTGCTAACATTAACATTGGGGGAGGGAAAAAGATTTTTGACTTTAATGTCACTTTAAGTCTTGCACTGTCTATTCTTTACATATTGTTGTGCAACCTACTATAAGTGTCCTGTAATAGTGCACATGGTTAATAACAATCTATCTACGTATTTATGTATTTTAACACAAGCGCTGGAAAGCTAATCAAATGCGGATGACATGCGCAGTACGTTATTAATAATACATCAAAGGCAATTTTTGTTTTTTTCCTTCTTCCTTTGACTTGGGTTTACTTACTTTGTAAAAACGCTTTCATGCAAATGAAGAAATAGACTATATTAGTAGAAGATGCATTTCACCATGAACCTTCATCCTGACCACGTCACTGCACGTGTCTGAAACTATATTCGGTTTTAGGCTTCGTTGAATATAGGGATTGTTGTAGCAAGCTTTCTGTTCTGTATGTTTAAATGGTCAGCCACGTTAAAAATTGTATGCGTCTGTGAAACGGTGACAAAATTCAGTACCCCGAAAAGTCCTGCCTAAGACCTATATCTCAGTTTCTGGTGAATGCTAGCGAGGTAATCTGGCCATACACTTGTAGTAAACAGCGTGGATTGTGTTAACATCAACCCTCTCAGCCCTCCTTGCATTCCAGAGCCAAACTCAGTACAGAGAACAACTTATCTTTCAAAATAGAGCATGTATTGTGCAAGCTGCAATTTAAAGAAAAATTATGTTATGCTATGTGAATGTTAACGTGTAAAACACATATAAAGCAAATGTTATCCCAATTTGGCTGCAAAACTGGAAATACACTTTAAATCACTCAGTGGTTTCCTTATTCTGCAGTTTTCTACATTTGAGTACCCATATCTGTATGGCTGCTGTGGAAAGTGCAGGGAGTTCACTCTCTGTGCTGATTTATTTAATACAATTAATATTGCATCAAGCTGATCAGCGAACACCCCTTTTGTAGTGCAAGGAGTGCAACAGTAAAGTGTGTGTACAGACTGAGGGGTGATCTTGGTGCTGGAATTTTTAGAATGCAATCAATCAGCTGTTTACTCTAAACCAGTGGTTCTCAACCTGTGTAACCTCAGGACCCACATTTGTCCTTGGTCATTAAGTTGTGACCGAAGTTGCACTGCAATGGAACGCACGGCATTGTGGTACTGTGCGTTCCGATGCGGGTGATAGAACTGTGGGTGGGAGATGGATTTGGGGTGTCATTTAAATGAAGGGCAATTCACTGCACCTCCCACACGAGTACGTTAATCGCATGGGACTGTGCGATTAATGACTATACTAGTATGAATGGGCCCTCAAAAACACTGACAGACACACACAACCACTGACACAATCTGACACACTCACAAACATTCTCACACACACATATATACACTCCAAAAAAAATGTCTTTTTTTTTTCTTCTAATCCACCCAGTCTCCTACCTTATGAGAACTGGAGTGGATCCTCAGCCTTTGCTGTGACAGAGCTCCATTCATAAGTGCATCCACTTGTACAGCTTTCCTGCACACACTGTAGAGATGCCAGGAGACCGAATGTGACATCACTCCAGTCCAAGCACTTCTACAGGACACGCAAGGGAGTTGTAAGCAATCCACATATGAATGGAGCATCCTCGCGGCCATAGCCCACCCACCTCAAGCTGACACTCAGCATCAGGCAGCATATTTTGAATGGCTGCTTGGCATGAGAACAGACAGTGCTCCGCTAGGGGGAGACTGAGGAGCCTCTCACCTAGAAAAGTGGAAGGCATGTGGAGACCCACTGAAGTTGGGGTCGCGACCCACATTTGGGTCACGACCCATCAGTTGAGAACCAAGGTTCTAAACCATGGGTTGGCAACCATGACACTCCGGCTGTTGTGGAACTACAAGATCCATAAGGCATTGCAAGACTCTGACAGCCCCAAGCATGACTTCCAGAGGCAGAAGCATGACGGCATTTGTTGTTTCATCACTGCTGGAGAGCCAAGGTTGCCTATCACTGATTTACGCCCACCCGAATACACAGATTAAAAATCTGGTGTATTGCTTTTTGCAGAGTTAAGCTGGCCATACATTGGTTGTATTTTGACCTCCTGATTAGGCCAAAATTTGAGTAGTGTGTGGCCCAGTCGGCCCTCCTCTGCCAAACCAAGAATTTTTGCCTGAATAGTGCCAGCATCCAGTCAGATGCAGGCAATGTCTTATTTTTCAGCAGCTGCTGAATATAATAGACCAGCTAAACAGTGTGGATGGATGAATCTGTTAGATTTTTTTTATATGCTATGTTGTTAGAGTTCAGCTGGCCATACACTGGTAAATTCTGTTTTCATTCAGACAGTGGGCTGAATGAGAAAAACAAATCTACCAGTGTATGGCCAGCTAAGCCATTTAACAGGATTCCATATATGTAGCTTTGCATCATGCATAGCATATATGTAGCTTAGCATCATGCATGGCTTATATATAGCTAAAACTCATAGCACACCATAGCATATACACTCACCGGCCACTTTATTAGGTGCACCTTGCTAGTACCGGGTTGGACTCCCTTTTGCCTTCAGAACTGCCTTAATTCTTTGTGGCATTGATTCAACAAGGTGTTGGAAACATTCCTCAGAGATTTTGGTGCATATTGACATGATAGCATCACAAAGTTGGTGCAGATTTGTCGGCTGCACATCCATGATGCGAATCTCCAGTTCCACCCCATCCCAAAGGTGCTCTTTTGGATTGGGATCTGGTGACTGTGGAGGCCATTGGAGTACAGTGAACTAATTGTCATGTTCAAGAAACCGTTTTGAGATGATGTGAGCTTTGTGACATGGCATGTTATCCTGCCGGAAGTAGCCATGAGAAAATGGGTACACTGTAGTCATAAAGGATGGACATGGTCAGCAACAATACTCAGGTAGGCTGAGGCGTTTAAACGATGCCCAATTGGTACTAAGGGGCCCAAAGTGCCCATTCTCCTCTGACATCAACAAGGCATTTTTGTCCACACAACTGCCGCTCACTGTATATTTTCTCTTTTTTTGGACCATTCTCTGTAAACCTTAGAGATGGTTGTGTGTGAAAATCCCAGTAGATCAGCAGTTTTTGAAATACTCAGACCAACAACCATACCACGTTCAAAGTCACTTAAATACCCTTTCTTCACCATTCTAATGCTCGGTTTGAACTTCAGCAAGTCGTCTCCACCACGTCTAGATGCTTAAATGCATTGAGTTGCTGCCATGTGATTGGCTGATTAGCAATTTTTGTTACCAAGCAATTGAACAGGTGTACCTAATAAAGTGGCCGGTGAGTGTATATAGCTTACCAGCATAGCATAGCACAACATATCCTATATGTAGCTTAATTCAGCCAGTATAGAAGATTGCTTCTTGTTGCAGAAACTCTCTTTCCATATTCATAAAATAATGACTAAAAGGATGAAGGCTGTGTACCCGATGTACTGGATAGCTACCAATTCTCTAGATTTGTTTCTGAAGATAATAGATCTGTAGATAATAATATGCTACAAAGTATCGTTTAGGCTTATGAGAACGGATTGTATAGAATGCACATAAATACAAATGTATGCTTTTAAAAACAATGTTTAGGGTATTTTTCATGCTTTCAGTATAAATAGCATGGGAAGGATGACGTGTAATTCCCCCCGCAGCATGCTTTGCCTTGTTACATGCCAACCGTAATGCTGGGCAGAATTCAGCAACATAGAGGGGAGGCTGGGTTAGATAAGTGACTGAGCTGCCTGAAGCAAATTGTGTATTTATTCGAGATTCATGTACAGTTTGTTCTAGATAGGACTGGTTCTGGATTGAAAGACTGCATACCTCAATCAGACTTGTTACACTTGTTATGCTTCATTCACAAAGCAAATTGCTGCAATTGAAGGACACTTTCCATGAAAATGGTCACCATCTTCTGTGATCTGTTGTAGGCAGTGCTTTTATTGATATGCTAAATTTCAAAATCTAGCCTAGAAAATGTAACACTCGTAAACACGGAGAACCTGATTTTATTATCCTGCGAGGAAGAGAAAAACTAGTTTGGTGGGTAGGGACTGTCGGCATCCATGTTTTGATAAAATCAGAGACTTTCCACTTAAAAAGAAAAAAAGCTCTTTGCTTTGAGAAGTGATATCTATTGGCAGGGTCAGGTTTTCCATTGGGATTCCAGTGGTCTGCTAGGTAGAAGGTACTTGAGGGATCAGTAGGGAGTATTTGGCACAAACAAGAAACAGGAGCTCTCTCTGTTTTAGAGGGTTCTGTATACTTTGACTTGAAATGGAAAATGCTTCATTATGAGAACTTCTTTTAAAGCCGGTGTGTCCCCACAGGATGACTTCTTCACATACGTGCAATTAAAGGAAACAAGTACTGAGAGAAATAATGTAGGCTTCCAATAAATGGACCTTCAGTCCAATAAATTACTTTGCCTACCTGAACTCCTCCCATGTTCATTGATAAGGCCTTTTTAATAATTTGTTTTGCTTTTATTTTCTCTTGCCGGCTACCTCCGCACTTTTAAGGGCTTGTTTTGTCTTGGGGATGAAAATAAAGAAATACTCGCTTGATTCTCTGGCTGCACGACTGGCCACTGCAGCCTCTTCTCTCCTTCTGCTCTGGCAGTCTAAAGATCTGTGGTATTATCACTCTAATACAGTGTATTAGATGTGAAGAAGCCGAGGGACCGTCCACAGCTGCAGTGGAGGAGGAGAGAGGTGAGCGGTCATTGCTGTATGCCCGAGGATCGGGTGAGTATATCTTCTTCTTCTTTTTTTCTTCCCTAGAGAAAAACAAG